>NC_091748.1:69372903-69640403 GCF_043380555.1 Nothobranchius furzeri
AAGTGGACAGCGAATCGGAAGTATTGAATTTAAATCTCCTCTTTTCCCCTCACACTCTCTGACCCTCTCAGCTGAAAGGGCCAACAAGAACTAGCACCTCTGCCGTGTGCTGCGGCTGAGCCCCAGAGATTCATAGACAGTCTCAATGATAAAGTTCAGTCCGCTAGAACTGCTATTCGTGCAATAACAGCAAGAGAGGGTCACAGTAAAGTTTAGTTTAACGACAAGAACAAATAACTTTAACATTTGGCAGGAGCACTCAACCCTCTCTTTGGGATCACATCTGATATATCAGCAAGCAACTGGCCGTGACTGCTGGGCGATTGTGCTTGGCACTCTGGCACTGGCGATGCATGCAGGGTCTCATGGCAGGTGTCTATTTTATAGAGTTATTCAGTTGGAAATGCTGCACTCAGGCTTAAGGCACGGGATGGGATGGGATGGGACAAGAGAGGCCTGGGTTGCTGTAACAGCACAGCTGCCAGGCTCCTTTTCTGTGTACGTAACAGTCCGCTAACTAATTGTTGGCCTTTGTGAAACCAGCAGCAAGTGTGAGAGATTATAGTGTCAGAAGCTGCTGCTGCACAACCTGGATGTAGTCTTAAATGAACAAAGCAGCTAGCAGCAGGCACACAAAGACACAAAGCAGAGAGCAGATTATAGGTGGCCAGCTGTTAGTCAGTTTGCTCTTCCTGCAATTACGTTCACAGCTTTCATATCATTTGGTCTCTTTGTAAAGACAGTTTGCAAATGTCTCGAAGGGTGCATAATCTGCACACTCAAAACTAGATTATAAAGACTTTCATCACATAAAAGAAAGACAATTTCACAAATCTGTCAATCATACAAGCCGAAACATCGTAAACTGTAATTCGAACTCTAATTTTTCTACCACTGAGCAGGCAGAGGTAGCTGGACCTCTTTTATGTGAGAAAATAAATGCCAAGTTTGTCTCGCAAGCTGTTCTGGCTGCCATCAACATGTTAACAACATGAGCATGCACTGATGAGAACATTTTATGGATCATAACAATATTCAATTTGCTGCCACAGCCCCCTTTGACAGGGTACTTAGTCTGAGTGAGTGATGGGTGCTGATGGCCCTGAGGTGTTGCTGACGGCTGCCTGGGTCTGCTGGGCAGCTGCTGGTCTGCGGCCGGATCAGGAGCTTTAGGCTGGCAGCCATCTTGACAAAATCAGCAGGATGTGGAGGTAGATGATGGAATATACCAAGTGAGGACTCCTTTTTTGAACACCCTAATTGGTACATTTAAGTGCTAGAGTATATGTTTGTTTATTTTTTATGAAAAAACTCGAACGATGCAAAGATTTAATGGAGGGTTTTACATTTCAAGTTTATGCGGCCTGAAAAGAACCATCCATGACTGCCATTGCTGAATGCAGGCCTCATATGCAGATCCGTTTGAAGGGCCATTGTGCAGAAAGACTGTGAGAGACAAAGTGAAGACAGGCTAGTGACAAATGATCAACCCGATAATAGGCTGCAAGACACACTTACCATGCTAACAACACGGCGCACAGAATGGGCGCGCCCCCTGTCGAAAACAAACAATGTGCTTCCAATCTATCATCGCTGATCCGTGTCATCATTACCCCTCGATGGCCATGCGGACATCAACATGACAATGCAACATGCAGGGGCGGCATTAGCGCAGGAGATTATTATCATAGAGAATGCGGCACAAATCTCTTATGGAGCATTAAAGCCGGTGTGGAGCGTGGCAAACAAACAGATTTATGTCCTCCTGCTCCTGAACTCGGCCGGGCAGCGTGCGTGCACATGTTTGTGTCTTTGCATGTTTTGGAAAGCTTTGCAGGTGAAGTGTTGTGCTAATTCTGCACAGGATGGGTTAATGTTCAGCCCCCCAGGCCCTGTTCTGTTGGCAAGCTGATTGGTGATTAGAGGTATAATTAAGAGCGGTTTTGACACCGGCACAGTCCTCCAGCTCCTCGGCTGGGCCCCCCCGGAGCACTTGCTGTTGCCGTTTATGGGGCTTCCTCCATTATCCGCCAACAAAAGGAGCCCTCAGCACACCGAACCCCGGCCAGCTGTGTGCCTGACACGGCAGAGAGCACACTGCCCCTCTCTTGCTCCAATAAAAAGAAACTTGAGTCTGAACAAAAAAAGTTACACCATATTTGCTCAAACTAACTATGATGAAAGGCAATGAAGACAAGGGATCCTCATGTAGGTATCAATATAAATATTACTGGAAGGTCAATTAATATGTAAATTAACTCCTCCATTTAATTAGCTATTTAACTATTTTCCAAGGCATGGACATATTAAATCATGCTTAAAGACCCCTCTAACTAGCCTCCTGACAATAGTGCTAGGGAGTCGTGGGCTCATAAACTACCGGCTTGACCTATAAAGAGCCCCGAGTCTGCTAATTCCATCTCAGCCTAATTTTATGACTTGCATAAAATAACCATAGTGCAGCTTTGTAGCTGTTAAGAGGATATGGGTAATAAAATGGAGCAGGAGAAAGCATCAGAAATCTCCTCTTCACTAGTGTCCTCATTTATTATTCTATTATTCTTTGCAGGGTACCAGCCTCATGTGAAAGACAAATGACCTTATTATATTAAATAATTTGTGAGGATATTAACCGTTAATCACACATAAACAGCATTTAAAAGGTATTGATTTCCCAGCTCTCTGAACAGCTTGTTAAATTTACATCCAATAACATGATAATAGATAATCAGGTGAATGATTCCCATTTGTAGGGGACAGAGGAAAGGTAATTGGCGTCTCTGACCTTGACTCGAGCGTATTTCTACGTTCTGTTGTTTCGTGACCTTGGGAACACGTCTCGGGCCTCGGAGCAGGTCGACAGCGATGGACGGGTCCGGTGTGACGGTGTGCTTTCAGGTCTGCTTTTTGTTCTTTTAACCACGCCTGAAACAAATCTAAAAACATTTCTGAGGTTAGACGGATATTGTCTAGTGTGCAGAAAATGTCTATGATGTAATCAAAATGTTAGAGAAGTGGAAAAAAGTCAACTATGGAAAAAACTATTTGCTGAATATGTTATTAGAAAGTTTAATAACAAATATTGGATATTTAATAGATTTCTGTGTAATTATATAGGAATAGAAAACAACAACAAGTATATATATTTAATAATTATTTCATAATATAAATAATATAGTAATAATAATAATAATACATGTATTTATTATTTCCCTCAACTCAAAACAAACAATTGATTAGAAATAGATAAACAACAAGACAAGTAAAACCAGACAACATTTGCAAGTAAAAGAAGGCTAACTTCATCTGTACTGATTACTTTTACCTAGTTACTTTATTTGTTCATTTATTTAGGGTCAAATATTCTCAAGGTAAAAAACGATCCATGATATAGAATAGCGCCTGTTCCTATTATGACACAAAAATAATTAATATTAATAATTTCTTACTGTCTATTAATTTAACCAGTATAATAAGAGACAGGGGGGGGGGGGGCATTTTAAAGTTTGTTTCTGTGTAATTTTCAAATATTTTGATCAATGGCCTCATTAAAAAAACAGATTTTTGCTTTTATGTGTTTTAAGACAGCTGAGCTAAAGGCTGGTCCAAGTGCTGCCACCTACAAGTATCTTCCTGAGAATTTTTTTATAATCTGTATAAATTAAATTATTATGAATAAACAATTGAAAGATTTAAAATAAAGCCATGTTTCCATTAAAAAATACTGACAGATATAAGATAAACAGAAATAAAAGTACAACATTGGGTCTCAGAGGGTGTTGTTGCCATATTTAAATGGCTCCATTCTCCAAAATGTCAAGCAGGTCATGCAAAATTTGAA
This sequence comes from Nothobranchius furzeri, assembly GCF_043380555.1. NCBI lineage: Eukaryota > Metazoa > Chordata > Actinopteri > Cyprinodontiformes > Nothobranchiidae > Nothobranchius > Nothobranchius furzeri. The sequence continues at coordinate 69,376,745 of NC_091748.1, forward strand.
TTACACAATCATTTCATTAGGGAGAAATTCTGCTGGGCACACCAAAAGTGCTACATTTTATTTTTGCTGGTTTTTACGCTTATTAATAAACGTGAAATTTCATATTAAATAAAAGAGTGTAGAGCAGAATTGTACTGGAAAATGCCTGCTTCTAATTCTTTTTTGGAGAAAGTTTTGGCTTCACTTGTTTAGACAGCAAGCATATCAATCTTGTTTTGTGCAGTGCTGAATTTGAGCCGGATCTTACCAGAACTGGATCTGGGATCTGTCTTAAGTTGAAAAGATGCATTTCTGTAACTGTGCGCTAGGATCCGTTAACCTACGTGCCAACTAGTGTTTATGAATGATAAGCAAAGACGTTTTGGCCCGAAACAGAATTAGTTGGAAATTTTGTCCCCTCCAACTCTGTACATGTTGAATTTTATTGTGAAAATCAGCCTTTTCCTTACCTAGCGCCACGCTGAAAATAATTATTTTAAACCAGCTCCATGAGCTGTTTCAGTCATAGTCAACTTTCTTTGATACGAGTATATCTCTGGAACGATCTGCCGGAGGAACTCAGGGCCGCAGAGAACGTTCATGTTTTGAAGTCCAGGCTCAAGGCCCATCTATTTAGGTTAGCTTTTATCTAATTATTTTTTATAGTTTTATTTCTCATTTTACATGATTATAATATATTTTATTACTGGCTGCATGTTTATATTTTAGCATTGTTTCATTATTTAATAGTATTATTTTACTGTCTATATGATTTCATTTATTTCTTATTTTCTTACTTTTGTCATTTATATTAGCTCTTTTATTTGTATATTTTTACTCATTTTAATCCAGGGTTTTCTCTGTAGGGGCCCTCTGCCCCGGGGGCGGTGGTCGACTGTTGCTTCCTGGTCGCTCTACAGGTAGTGTTTAAGTGGAGGTGGGGATCTATGCTCCGCCCTGACTTAGTGCGGAAGACCTGATGCTGCCGGGGCAGATGGCTCCTCTGATGGCGTTTCCTTGCCTTACCTTACTTGGCTCATCTGGACTCAGCTGATTATAAATTTTTACTGATGTGTGTGTGTGTGTGTGTGTGTGTGTGTGTGTGTGTGTGCGTGCGTGCGTGCGTGCGTGCGTGCGTGAGTGTGTGTGTGTGTGTGTGTGTGCGTGCGTGCGTGCGTGCGTGTGTGTGTGTGTGTGCATAGGTCTGTTAATGTTTTTAAACTGTTATGGGAATTTGGGGTCATTCTGTAATGCACTTTGCTTGAAAAGCGCTTTATAAATAAAATCTGATTGATCGATCGACTGACTGACTGACTGGTTGGTTGGTTGATTGATTGATTGATTGATTGATTGATTGATTGATTGAAAATTCGTTTAATCAAAGATTATTTCACTTTTGATAAAAAAAAATAAACTGTAAATAATGAATTTAGTTTCATGTTCAACATTTAAGAAAGATTAAAGCATGTTGGGAAATCTGCTCCATCCAATCAGTGATCAGCAGTGCTGGATAAAAAACTAGCTGCTGCTTTAGCTAACCTAAACTTTGGGTTCATATCAGACATGATAAAACTGGTCATTTGTTGTCAGTCTTACCGTCAGGGCTGCACTTTCAGCACAGCTGTGTCAGATATCAATTATAAAACCCTGTTCATCATGAGCGCCCCTTCCCATTGATATCATGAGATAATCCTACCTTTTGTGGTGAGGTACGATCGCTCTGGTATGCTCAGAAGGACATGGTGATCGGCCAGATCATAGATCCGGACTTACAAGCACGTTGGATTGTCCTGGTCTGATTTTCAGGGAATGTGGCATGCAGCGAGTCAGAAAGCGAGAGGACGGATTGGAAGCACACCACGAATCCTCAACAGCACGTTTATTTCAAAGTCTTGTTTTACATTTCAAGATTTCCAGCCTGAGCAGGGATTGTCTGTGAGTGAAGGTTTGTGTTTAATTTTTGTCGTGTTGCCGTGAAACAGACAAAACTTTCATAGCCGTGAATTCTTTATCGCCACGCGTCTCTAAATCTGTGAAAATAGTCCAATATTTCAAATCCTGCCATGCTAATTGGGCTTTAGCCTGTTTTGCAAAGATTCGTTTAGGGTATCATCTAGGGATGAGTGAGTACACCACTATCTGTATCTGGATCTGTTCAGCCATCTAAATTATCTGTATCTGTGTCCGTACTCGAAGTGGGCGGGGCCTACCCCGGAAGTGGGTGTGGCTTACATCAATACATTATTTTAAGTCTGAAATTGATACGGATTGATCAGACGTTGATATGTGTATTGTTTATTTGAAAACTATTTACAGAGCAGCCTCAGAGTTGAGATGAAATATTTTTGATCACAATAGTAAAGAAACTATTACAGAATAAGTTTTTCAATAAAATCAGAACATTAATATTTAAGTGCATGAATTAATACACACACACAGAGAGAGAGAAAGAGAGAGAGAGAGAGAGAGAGAGAGAGAGAGAGAGGGAGAGAGAGAGGGAGAAGAAGAAGAAGAAGAAAAGATATTTTCTATAGCGCCTCTCAAGATAAAGATCGCGAGGCGCTTCACAAAAACAAAAATGTAAAATATAAAAATGATTTAGAAAATGGATAAAATATGTTTTAAAATGAGCAAAAAAATAGACAATTGTGATTAAAAAATGTAAAGAAAGAGAGAGAGTGAATAGGAAAGAGGGAAATCAGTGGATAAATGTTATTTTAATCTTTTGATTATGAAGCAACCGCTCTTTCTTCTTCCTTAAAGTTCCCAAGAAGTTAAAGTGTAAATGCTTTTTAGATAATCAACAAAAGTGAAACATCTTTAAGAACAAAAGTGAGAACGTCACCTTTAATTCAAGCACTTAAGACCTTCTGAACCAAAATCATGATCCTTTTGTGTGATTTAATCTGAAGGAACAAACTTTATTTGAAGTTTCTTTGTTTCTGAGAGCATCCAACACTTCATCAGAGGCATCACTTTCTATTGACAGCTGCCTTCTGATCTCCATGATTACTTTTTTGTCTCAGCTTTTCTATTCCCCTGTGTGTGTGTGTGTGTGTGTGTGTGTGTGTGTGTGTGTGTGTGTGTGTGTGTGTGTGTGTGATCTCTACGATACTCCTGACCGCCTGCAGATATCATTTACGTTAAAAAAGTCCTCCGCGTTGCTGTTGGGAAGCAGCTTGCCGCAATAATAAATTTGCAGCAGGTAGAAGAGAATAGCAAGTGGCATGCAAATCCATCTTGGTGTCCCTTTGGGCCCGTGGTGTTCACTCCGGGATAAAATGAAACCATGCCGCGCCAAACACTGTCTCTCTTTCTCCTGGGCTTAATGCTAATTTCTATGGAGAGAGAGCCAAATAGGATATCAACTGGTCTCTTTCCTTCAGCCACATGGAGGCTTGTTCGGTGGATGGATATGTGAGAGGAAAGACTCACGCTGCCTTCTTGACACTGGCCCTCTTGATTCATTAAGACAGCCAAATCTGTTATTAGCCTGGGATTTGTATTCAAACCCTTTAAAAAAGTGGAATTTTCTCTGCTTACAGCAGATTTATCATGCAATCCCTCTGCTTGTCCCACAGTCATCAAAAATCATACATTTATTTTGTGACCCAAATTACCTAGAGCCGGCCCTGCAAATAACACACGCTGTTCGTTTTTATTTCTACATGTTTTTTTTACCCACAAGGATTGCCAAGAAAGCGTGTTAGTCGTGTTCATGTCAAATTAAACTGATCACGAAACAGATTTACTTTCTTTATTTCATTTTCCTCGTCCAACCCCCATAAACCCCTGTGTGTCCTCCTGCAGCACTCCCGAAGGACAACAGGCAAGACAAAAAAGTCTGACGTGTTGTGTAAAAACTGCTATTTTTAGCATATTTTTAGGTCCGACGTGTTGCTACCAGACGTGCAGTGTGAGCACATGACTCGTGAGGTCTGCCCTGCGAGGAAGTCGTACAGTTTGAGCTGAAGCTGAGTGCTACGAGTGAAAAAGTCACACAGTGTCCGCCCGGCTTAATATGTATGTGAATTTGAATGGCTTTTTAGGTTTAACTCTGAGCAGTGCTTTGGTCAGCTGACATGCTGTTTTTAAATGCGCTATATAAATAAAATTGGATTGGATTGGACAAAATTGTGTCCCATAGCTTTAAACAAAATGATGTTGGTATGAAACTCCAGTAGCTCAGCGTATACGTCTGACCTATAAATTCATTTGTTAATCTGTTCATCTGTTTAATTTTTTAGAAGACCAAAAACTAAAATCTTTGTCAACTAAAACCTTTATGAGATTAATTCGACTTAAACTAAGAAGCCCCGCCAAAAACAACACTGATTCCTACTAGAGACCACTGCTAATGTTCTGACTGACCAAGTGAGCTACACCTTTAAAAAAAAAAGTTAGCAGTCTAAAAACAACACATACGTTTGTAAGTGAGCTCCTGCGGGTGTTTCAAAAGCAATGCTTATGTAAAAAACAAGCAGTTTCTGTTTGGCAGTGAGCTGGCTAACCTGAGTCAGACATTGTCCTGTAGCAGATTCTACGCCTTGTAGGTGACGGTGTTGGTGGATGGATGTGCTCTGGCGTTGGGCAAGAGGGGTAAACTGTATTGATTCTGATCAAATCTCATTTTTGTAAGCAGACGGCATTTCACGCTGTGTTTGGGTACCTTTTTGATGGCCTTGACAGCTTCTGCTGAATGCTGTCAGGGACTATTTGGAAGGCCGGACAAGGCTGGAGGAGCAGAGAGAAGAAGAGGGGGGGAAAAGAGGGGGAGGAGGAAGGGGGATGGCTAAAAGCACAAAGGAGGAGGGTGTCTGTGCAGCTCAGAGCAGACCGGTGACAATTGCTTCAGCCTTGGAATCAATTCTGTCTGTTTACAGACCATTTCACTGCCTTTTACCTGTAAGATCACTTGTGTCAGTCCCATTAATACCCTCAGATATATAACGGCTGAATTAGCATAATGGTTAAAGCCAGGCTCTGGAATGTGAGCACATTACAAATGTCAACATGTTCTCCTCACCAACCCAATTAGAGGCCATTAACAGACCTTCTGGGCTGCAAACATCAGCAAAGTTAAACATTATTCCAAATAGCATCCCTCTCATCCCCTTATTCACCATCACAGTGGATCGCCCATAGAAAATGAAATGTTAGTAAACAGCTGGCCGACTTAGAATTCATCTGGTTCATTTTGAGTCTGTGAGCATCCCAGGCCTGAAAAATAAATCGGTGCCTCTGCTTTTCTGAGAATGGGCCTGCCTAACACAGAAGGGGGCATGCCAAATAATGAAGCACTAAATTAAAAATAAGGTTTATTTATATTAAATGTAGCCATGTTTTGTGTAATTGTAAAAAAAACACTACACATTACACATGAAATAATATTTCTCCATATTAAAATAGTAACGCAGCATAGTCAACACAAAAAAGGTAGGCAGGCATTTGCAGATCATTGACTCAACCATTTAAACATGAGCTTATCACGCCTGGCAACACGTAATGAGTTAAGATGCTAATTTAGTAGAGGACTGTTAACATCCTTCTCTTTTATTAACAGATAGGATTTGCTCAGAAGCACAGATTCAGACACCTGCTCATCATTTAACTCAAAGGTAACAATAATTTTTTAAATATAGAGCACCAAATCAGTGTATAGCAAAATAACACCCTGTACAAACAGGCTGTACGAAAGAATTATCCATGTGAAATTTCACTCATTTGCATCATTATATCAAAGTTAAAGTCCCATCGTCATCATCACACACTGGTGAAATTACATCTCCGCATTTGACCCATCCCCATGGGGAGAGGTGAGCTGCAGCTGTGGCGGCGTTCGGGAACTATTTGGTGGTTCAAACCGCCCCCCAATCCAATTCCTTAACGCTGAGTGTCAGGTAGGGAGGCACTGGGTTCCATTTTAAAGTACCTGGTGTGACCCCTGATCTCCCAGTCTCAGAGCAGACGCTCTACCACTAGACCACTGAGAAAGTCATCATCAAAGTTTATTTGAGAAGCAGCAAAAATTAAATGCAGAACTATATATATATATATATATATATATATATATATATATATATATATATATATATATATATATATATATATATATATATATATATATATATATACACACACACACACACACACACATATATATATATATATATATATATATATATATATATATATTTACAATCATAATTTCTAACTCTTATCGTGATCATTTTTCCCATGTTAATAAATCTGATAATAAAAGACTGAAAAGATATGTGTAGGTTGGCAACGTTCACGTCCCTTTAAGAAGCTGAACCACCTTGAGTCGTGAAAATGTGACTCTATGTAAGACATGTGACAGCCCCATCTAGTGGACAACTTTTGTGTCAGCGCATACCGTCCACTTATCGTCATCGAGGTCAAATCCACAATTTATCGTGATATTGATTTTATATATATTACACACACACATACTGCGTTAAGGGACCAAAAGTAATGGGAAAATTGGCTTCTCAGCTGTTCAGTGGCCAGGTGTGTTATTCCCTCATTATCCCAATTACAATGAGCAGAGAAAATGTCCAGAGTTCATTTCAAGTGTGCTATTTGCATCTGGAATATGTTGCTGTCAACCGTCAAGATGAGATCCAAAGAGCTGTCACTATCAGTGAAGCAAGCCATCATTAGGCTGAAAAAACAAAAGAAACCTATCGGAGAGATAGCAAAGACATTAGGCGTGGCCAAAACAACAGTTTGGAACATTCCCAAAAAGTAGGAACTTACCGGTGAGCTCAGCAACACCAAAAGACCCGGAAGACCACGGAAAACAACTGTGGTGGATGACCGAAGAATCCTTTCCCTGGTGAAGAAAACACCCTTCACAACAGTTGGCCAGATCAAGAACACTCTCCAGGAGGTAGGTGCATCTGTGTCGAAGTCAGCAATCAAGAGAAGACTCCACCAGTGTGAATACAGAGGCTTCGCCACAAGATGTAAACCATTGGTGAGCCCCAAAAACAGGGAGGCCAGATTAGTTTGCTAAACAACATCTAAAAAAGCCTTCACAGTTCTGGAACAACATCCTATGGACAGATGAGACCAAGATCAACTTGTACCAGAGTGATGGGAAGAGAAGAGCATGGAGACGGAAAGGAACTGCTCATGATCCTAAGCATACCACCTCATCAGTGAAGCATGGTGCTGGAAGTGTCATGGCGTGGGCATGTATGGCTGCCAGTGGAACTGGTTCTCTTGTATTTATTGATGACGTGACTGCTGACAAAAGCAGCACGATGAATTCTGAAGTGAGTGAACCAGAGAGTTTTTGAAGGGAAAGAAGTGAACTGTTTTGCAATGGCCAAGCCAATCACCTGACCTGAACCCGATTGTGCATGCATTTCACTTGCTGAAGACAAAACTGAAGGGAAAATGCCCCAGGAACAAGCAGGAACTGAAGACTGTTGCAGTAGAGACCTGGCAGAGCATCACCAGGGATGAAACCCAACGTCTGGTGATGTCTACGTGTTCCAGACTTCAGGCTGTAATTGACTGCAAAGGATTTGCAACCAAGTATTGAAATGTATACGTTTGATTTATGTTTCTTATTCTGTCCCATTACTTTTGGTCCCTTAACAAGTGGGAGGCACATATGCAAACTGTTGTAATTCCTACACCGTTCACCTGATTTGGATGTAAATACCTCAAATAAAAGCTGACAGTCTGCAGTTAAAGCACATCTTGTTCGTTTCATTTGATATCCATTGTGGTGGTGTATAGAGCCAAAAATGTTAGCATTGTGTCGATGTCCCAATATTTATGGACCTGACTGCATATGTATACCGGTGTATGTATGTATATATATATATATATATATATATATATATATATATATATATATATATATATATATATATATATATATATATATATGTATATGTATATGTGTATATATATATATGTGTATATATATATATGTATATATATATATATGTGTGTGTGTGTGTGTGTGTGTGTATGTATGTATAATTAAATGATACAAAGCTAAAAGTTTTACCCAAAAGGAAATACATGATTAAGACATGGGTAACACAAAAGGACACCAAATTGTGCTTTGCAACTTAGGAGATGATAATTAATGAACCAGGGACTAGGGATGCACCAATATTTGGGCTGATGCCGACATCCGATATATATATTTATACATGCTGACATTTGCGCTTTTGAAATCAGCAACTTTTGTATCGACTGAACTTTATGCAAGCTAAATTTTTGAATGTTTTGCTTTATTTCTAAAAAGTGCAATTTGCAATATGTTATTATACGCACACAACACACATTTACGCCTCTGAGATGATTGCAATCACTGTCACATGACTAAAAAATTACACTCATCGCCCCCTCACCCTCTGAAACAGATACACAAAAGAAAACAAAACTGGAAAAAATATTTTCTAACATTGGCCAAGTTTTACTTATCGGGCCGTTACCAGTATGTTAAAAAAATGAGTAAGAGATTCTGCATCATATATGCAACATCTAAACTGAAAGAATAGTAGTTAATGATTAGGCACTGAGTGAGTAATGACTGGTTCCTCAGTAGGCACTTGTGATGAGGCTTCACTTTACTTTAGGGCACACAAATAATGAGTAAGTAATGATTAGTTCATCTTCTGTTCCTTCCATAGCTAACAAGACGTGATACCAGATTAAACATGGTGCTCGATTTGACCCAAACGCACCACCTTTGCTATTTACACACCTAAGGTCCTCTCAACACAAAGCTTCCTGTGTCCTTGTTTATAGACCCCTACTCAGACATAAGCAATGGATAAATCCAATTAAGAGATCCTGGATTGTGCTGAAAGGCAAACAAAAGATGATTTGTGTCATCAAAAATAGTTTGGATACAAACACACATACAAGCTGACTGTTGATATGTTTAAAGCAGCCCTTGACTGCATTCATCCGTGGCCTTCAGTTAGAGGTAGGAATTATTAAGGTTTTGCACCCAAAAAGCGTTCTGGATTTATACAGATGATCATCTGCAACCCTCAAAACAAAAAGTTGGCTGTTTTCGGTGTTCTGCATGTTTTTTAATTAAAGGGACAGTGTGTATTTTCCCTAGCAAGAGGGAGCAGTACACACCTAAAGCATTGCATGCAAGCAGTGCTTTTGTGTTTGAGTAAGACCTTTCCAATGGACAGCCATTAGGGTAAAAAAAGAAACCCTGGAGTCCAGTTTTCGAACGAGTACTTAGTCAAATTGTTCAACCTCCAGCAAAATGACAAAAAGCACATCAGACACCCTTTCATCACTGGTAACGAGTGAAGAGGTAAATGTGTAAAATAACATTTATGAATGGTGAAAGTTTTATAACTGCTTGTTACTAATCAGTAAATGCATTTTGTCCTCACGGACTCCTGTAGAAGGAAACATTGCACCTAATATAAGAGACTTAGACCCGCCCCCATGTATTTCTGTCATGGTCTGTGTCTTTCCCCATGTGTCTCCTAATGTTTCTCCATCCCTCTCTAGATTCCCTTTTGTGTTCTCTTAGCGCCCACATGTGTCCTTTGTCTGCATCTCTGTTATGTGTCTTAAGCTTTAGCCCTTTAAAATCATTCCTCCCAGGTCCTGTGTCATCCAGTCATCCTCAGCCCCTCTAGTTGTAGCTCCAGCCTCTTGTTCCCCAGCTCAGTGTGTGTGTGTGTGTGTGTGTGTGTGTGTGTGTGTGTGTGTGTGTGTGTGTGTGTGTGTGTGTGCGCGCGTGTGTGTGTGCGCATGTGTGTGTGCGTGTGTGTGTGTGTGTGTGTGTGTGTGTGTGTGTGTGTGTGTGTGTGTGTGTGTGTGTGTTTGTTTGTCCTTCCCAGTCAGGTCTGGTGTCCTGCTCTGCTCCTCTCCCCATTAGTGATTTCACCTGTGCCAGTTCTCCACACACCTGCTCCACGTCTCCAATCACTCCAGCCCCAGTGTATAAAGCCTCTCCTTGTCTCATTGTTCTTGTCGGTCCATTGTTGTTTGTCAGCGTTGTTTTGGTGTTCTTGTCAGTCTCGTCTCGTTCCTGTTCCTAGCTTCCAGTGTTTCCAGTGTTTCTAGTTCTTTAGTGTTTTTGATGACTCAGTTTAGATTTTTGGATAATTGATATTTGGTTTTTGGCTTCCTGCCTTTGGATTACTACCTTAATAAAGGGTTTTTACTTTATCCTCCACCTCTGCCTCATTCATCTGGTATCTGCATCTTGGGTCCTAAAACATCCTCCTACACCATCTTGTGACAATTTCTGACCAGATTTTTACGGTTAGATGTTACAAAGATGTCAATATTTTTCAACAACTTGGAATCATTTAATTCATTTTCAACAACATTTCGACTGATATTTCCCAAAATTAATGGTAAAAACTAAGCATTGTCTCTTCAAGAAATAACTTAAAGTAATACATTTTTCAAGTCATCTTTAGTTTTCTGAGAGTAACATGTAACTGTTGCCAACAGGAGCACAGGGAGCACAATTAGTTTGCAGACAAGTAAATACCTCACTGTTTTTGCAGTATAATTAATTGCTTTGCTGGAATTAAATCAGTTCTTCCCAGATGCTTTTTGGTTTTTTGTTTGTTTGTTGCTTGTAAACTTGTAATTTAGCTGCATTCATATTATTTCACATCTAAAATTAAGATGAGTGCAGTCACTTTTATGTTATATGCACATTTGTTGCTGCTTTTAGCACTGAACAGCTATACTGTCATTTGCAGACAGCCCAAGTAGCTTCATCACACAGCAAAAGTAACATTTACTCACAAGCATCATTACATATGTTACATTTAGGATGAATTAATGTGTGAATCACACATGCAGCAGCTTTACGGAGCGTTTTGCAGGTCACCGGTGCAGCCACCAGGTGTAGACTCACGTCTGCATCAGGATGCAGCTCACTGTCGGCCGCACCGTTCAGCTTTGCGTCCAGGCGGCAATGATAAGTCACATAGCCAGCCAGTATTGATCCGGGGTCCTGGAGCCTTATACAAAGGCGAGGAGGGAGGTGACTGATTGTGTTTTACAGAGAACATTATCGCTCTACTCAACGTGGGGAGGCCGATGGAATTTCCCCGCTCAGGAGATGGAGACAGCCACCGGGCAGGGAGTATATGACTTGACTCACTGAAGCGCTAAGTCCAATTTGAAAGCCAAATTGTAAGGCTAAGAGCAAAGTGGAAAAAAGAGAAATGGTTACAGTTTGTCTGGTGATTTTTCTCTCTTTAGCACTGGCCGGGCCACACTTAGCTATTTTTCTGTAAAGCACTGAACATGCTTTGAGTTTTTCACCTTTAAATCTCGTGCGAGGGGAAACTCTCGCCCCTTTTTTATATGTAGTTTAGTGTTATTTACAAATCTTATTGAATTAGGGCAAATTACATATATTTTAGCTTTTGGATGAGTCGAAAGTTCACTGAGAGAACACTGCTGGCATGAAGTCAAACGAAAGAAATTCATATTATTTTGTGTCATGTTGTCTTACAAAGAGGATTTCTATGCTTTTGGAATAATAACTCTGCTTGCAGATTAGATTAGAGGAAAAGAAATGAGCACAGTTGAACAAAATAGCTCTAGCAAGCATTTTTGGCTCTTTTTAGACATCTTGCATCCTTTTTTCTCATCGCCTCTCTATTTCCATATTTCTCTTCCCCGCCTTTGCATCTCAGATGATTTTTTTGTCTAAACAAAGCCTGAGCAGTCCTTGAATAATGAGACATGAGTATCAGAGTATAATAAACTCACGCAAGCTCCCTTATCAGCCAGGTGCAATCTGAGGCTTCTGCTCCTGCTTAACAAGGAATTAAACATTTTTCCACGCCACAGCCAGCACTTTAATTGATTGACGCTAAAAGTTTGGAAAATAAAAGCCTGGTGCGTTGAACGAGGCTCTGCTTCCCAGGCCCTGCCGGACCCCACTGAAAGAAGCGTCCTGGATTAGAAGTGGCAGTTCACATTTCCAGCGTCTGCTGGCTCCATCATCTTGGCCAATCCAGGATGCATGTGCAAGTGCACAAACATGTGTAAGTGTGTGTGTGTGTGTGTGTGTGGCTGAAAGACACATGTACTTGAAATAAGGGAATCAATAGAACACTTAACGAACAATTAGGAGAACAGCTGTAGGCCTGTCAGACACCCATCTGCACACAGATCTGCTCTGAATGAGAGTGGGGCCTCGCTGCAGCTCACAGGCTATCGCCTCAGGACATGTGCAACCCCACTTTAGCCTATCTACATCAATTTACACCTCACCTCCCTCCCTCGGCTCCAAGCCGTGAGAGCCAGGCCTAATTTAGCCTAGCAGACCTCCATCTCCTTTCATCCCTCACTTGGCATTAGCAGGAAAACCCACTAAAGATATGGAAATGGCCCAGGACATCCTTTAGGGTTCTGTCAGGGAAGGGCAGGGAGATCGATAAATTTGACAATCCATGGCATTTAATTAAAATGGCTGCCGGAAGCTAGGCAGTTTGTTTTTCTGTGTGGGCCCCAGCCCAGTGATTATTGCTCAAATGAATACATAAGTATATTCATAAGCACCGCGTGCATTAAATCCACCTCGCCGTTTCGGAGGGGTTGGGGGGGGACCTCTCAACTTTCAACACTGACTGAGCACCCGGACAGGCAAAATTAATATCTCCACTTCTGCCCCCGGTGACTTTTAACGTATTCTTGATGCATAAAGAGACATCCCCTCAACGAGGAGGCTGACAAATGAACATCGACCACAGTCAGCTCCCCTGATTTGCCGGCCTGTAACAGAAGCGACCTTATGTGCCATTCAGGACGAAAAATAGTCAACAGTAAACGCTCACTGACAGCAGCGCTGGATAGATCGTTTCAGCCTTCATCCGGCCGTCTGACGTTTTTACATGTAGATCAGCAGGCTATGACCGACAGGTATTATAGTGCATGAAGCACGGGGGTTCGGAGGAGCGAATCAGCTGCTGGGCGAAGCCTGATAATTGACCTTGTACGGCCTTTCCGTCGTTTTTTATTAAAACTTCATTTAAAGAAGAACAACCCCGGGTGGGTGCTGCTGAAGACTCTTTATCTCCCGCTTCCTCAGCAGCAATAATGGATTACACGGGAATCCATTATGCATTCTACACAAGAAAGAAGAAGGGCTCAAAACCGGCTTAAAAATATATTTTTAGTACTGAGAATTAATGCGTTCACATAGGCCACTGAATCATTTTAAATGTTCTTTTTTAGTATATTAGGTATACGTGTGGAGAAGACCTATATTTCAGCAAGGCCATGGGCGCGGTGGGGTGAGAATAATGGGCGAGTTAATTTATTCATGATTTCAGCTGCATCGTCATCGGGGGAATTTTTTTCTAGACCTCCTTCTTGGATTGCTTTATGCTGCATGTTTAGTTTTAAATATCTGTTGTTGTGGAAAGCCACTTGCCTTCCCGCCCCCTGCATGTACTTCTTTATACCTGCTCAGCACGTATAGGTGGTCCCTGTGTGGATATATATGGGCAAACTGTTTGGGTGCCAACAGAGTTCGTCCACAGTTTCCAGGTTGGTCCCACCGGGTTTTGCCCTCGTAGATTTTAACCGACCCAACCCACGTATGATTCAAACCATCTGCGTCTGTTTGCCCATAAATATCCATATGGGGCCCACCTTCGCATGCAGATGAGCTATTTGCTCCTTTAGTTATTTGCTACTGAAACATCCGAGATGTAAAACAGAGCGCTGCCGTAGGTCATTCATCCCCTCTGTGGTAAGTGTATAACTCTTCAGTTTAACTGGTACCGGCATTATTCTGGTACACAATAACACCCGAGCAATATTCAGTCTGTGTTCAATACCTGTGCAATATGAGCATTAGTGTGTCTGGGTCCTTTATGCTGCATAGTTCTGGAAACACAGGCTTCTGTTTTATTCGTTGTTTTTAGTAGTTGAAGGCAAAGATGGAAACGGCGGCATCAACAAGTCAACTTCACGCCGTGGTTTTGTTCTGCTCAGAAACTGAACCAGGTTAATTCACCGTGCTGACTGAATTCAATTCAAGTTTATTTATAAATCACGACAAGAGTCGTCTCAAGGCACTCCACACAGTCAACATTCCAATACAGGTCAGTTCATTAAGCCAATCAGTTAAAAGTTTCCTATAGAGCTCCGGGCGTCACGTGACTCTCAGAGAGTAGACGCCATGTTGGCAGGCAACAAAGGTAAACAAAATGAACGGGATCGGCTTGGATTTTACTCCGTCGGAGTTTACTTCACACTTTAAAACCGAAGAAATTGTTTTATATAGTCAGAAATTAAATAGACTAAACATCTACGACCCTTTCCGTGCCCCTGGGATACTTTTTAAAAACGCCAGAAGCCGTCGGAGCGGACCTGGCCAGGGAACGCCTTGGGATTTCCCCGGAGGAGCTGGCTGGGGAGAGGGAGGTCCCTCTTGACTTAGACTACTGCTCTAGGACTCTAGAAGGCACTATATCAAATACAGGCCATTTACCAATTAGCAACCCTACACAATCGAAATGCTATTTCCCCCACCTGAGGCTGCTCTGGAAGCCACCTATTACAGACAATAAGATAATTATTTAAAAATTACACAGAAACACATTTTATTAATGACTTCAGTTCCGTTATTTCACTAAAGCAGCTAAATCCAACAACACTAACATGTCTTCTGTGTCAAGTTTATACCTTCTGCTGTAGGGTTAGGGTTAGGGTTCACTTACACACATGCACACACACACACACTCATAAGCTCACTCAGTAGACTGCAGCTTTAATATTTGTCTTGGACAATGGTCGCCTCATTGTCCACTCAAGAGTTTTAAAAACACAGAAGGATTATCAAGTGTATAATTTTTTACCATTCTAATTTCTGAAGTGTGGAAAGGTTAGATTGCACTATTATGATGACTGTGAGCACAGGTGCTGATTAAGTTGATTCACTGAGGCAATTACAACCAGATCCTCTTTAATTACTGTGGATTTTATTGCAACTGCAGAATAATGGCGTGCAGGGCCTGCAGGAGTTTTAGATGGTGATGAGATATCAAAGTGGCACATAGAAGACACGAGTCTGCAGGATGTAGGAGACACACACACACACACACACACACATACACACACATATGCACAAAAAAGGAATAAAAACTTACAATGCATTCTGTCGTCTTTTTGTCTTGATTTATTGCTGCCTGTCACGCAAAAGTCTGCCGTAAGCCATTAAGCGAGTGTATGTTAGGGAATAATAATTGGACAAAGGTAACGTGGCATGGCAGAGACTGATGCAAGTTACAATTTAAAAGTCAGGTGAGACTGCTGTGGGTCTGAATGATACACTCCCCTAAATTCATAGCATGTCCAGCCAAGCGCACTTCAGACAGAGAGACAGGCTGACAACCTCCTAACCTTCAACACCACACACACACACACACACACACAACGCCTGCCACACTGTTCAACACTGGCATGCAATAAGAAGCAAGTCGACAGCTACACAGCAGGCAATATCCCCTTCCTTCAGCCTCGGTGCCTGTTTCGGATGCATCCGGTTAGTAAAAGCTGACAGAGGGCTGGCCATGCCTCAGAAAACAGCAGAATGAGGAATTTCGGTGTTCCTCCACGTCACCCCTGAGATGCTGGAACACAAGAGTGCAACCCCCCTCACCCACAAACACTCCCCCCCCCAACCCCCCCCCCCCCCCCCCCCCCCCCCCGCTCACATAACACATGCAGTAATGTGCTCCCAAGATTCCCTGTCACCAGCAATGGAAATCGAAAGCGGTGCACACATCTGTTATCTAAACGTTAACTCCAGTGCCCTTCGTGTTGTCACAGCCGGGTGAGGTTAGCCAACGGTGGGTGAGGAGCTTTGCTTTGGGCCTCTGCCACAGAAAACCTCAGTGTTGTGAGAGAGAGGAGTCTCATGCGAACCCATCACAAGTTTTCTTTTTATCTATTATGTTTGTTAGGTTTGAAGTTAAAACCGTCCCACAGTGAGGTGTCTTCTTCCCATCTCCGTGGCCCTCGCGTGTGGAGCATCCATCAGGAGTAGGGCTGAAAGAGTAAAACAGTTTTAAAGAAAACTCAAGTCAAGAATCTTTTTAATGCTTTTGAACATCTTTGTTACGTTCATTCTGTATTTTTTATCCAGAATCTGTCAGCAAAGGTAAAAACAAGCTTTATTTGCTCTGTGTTTGATGAGGAACCAGAAAAATGTTAATTTGATGCTTTTATTTGTTCATTTTTTTTACTTAAATTGTGCTTTTTAATTGATTGACTTCACTGTGTGTTATTATATTTAAAAATATTTTTAATTTATTCAAATTTCCTTGTTTATATTAGAAATGTTATTGTTTTAAAAAGGATAAATCGAGTACCTTTTTTACTGTTTTATTAACAGCTGATGTTTCCTCACTAATAAAATAGAAATTCCTCAGTTCGTTTGGTTCTCCAACATTAGTTATTGCCATTTTATCCTTTTCATATAATTGTAGTTCTTAGCTGTCTTTTTGACAGTGGTTGCGTGTTATTATTTTTGCTGCTCTTGGTTTTTTATTTGATTTGCTGTAAAATGCATTGGTTGTGTTAAAAATGTTCCACAAAGTTTGATTTTAAAGTTTCAGCTCTTGTGGACCGTTGTCATAAATCTGCATCAAACCAACTCTGGTCCAGACTGAGCATCAGGATTAGTACCTTCATCAGAAATCAGCCATATCTAGTCTTATACACATCTACTGCCCTCTAGTGGACGACGTGCAGATGACAATGAGAATTTTATTTGATCATTACTGACTTTCATGATTACATATTAAAGTAAAACCAAATATTATTTAGCTACATTAAGACTGGCCAATAAATATTTTGTGTCAGTTCTAGATGTTTTTTTTCCAGTCTTCTTGTTCTTCATATTATTACTAGTATGAATATTAATTCGGGTTATAAAGGGTTCATTCAGAACAAAATACAAATCCAGTCAATGTTTTATTTGAATGATTAATGAATTAAAGAGCAAGTCACCCCCTACCAGAGTCTAACTCCACTCCCACTTCATGTTTGAAAAATGCAACAAATGCTGTTGCCTGGCAGACCGAGAGGGCAGCGCTGCTAACAAATACACACACACACAGGCTCACGACAGCATTGTGACATCATAATGTACCAGTTTACATCATAGCATACCTCTTAGCCAATAGCGACGGCAGATTTAAATTCAAATACAGTGCAGTTTTTACCTGACAACGGCACAACACTGCCAGTTTTAGGCAGAATATTTTAATTTTAACCAAGATGCACTGAAGTGCCAAATTATTGACGACATGTGTCTGCAGCACGATTAGACACTCGTTTATTTAGTTTATCAGCAAAAAAAAATGTTTATTTGGGGGTGACTTGCTCTTTAATTGATCAAAAACACTAATAGAAATTTGACAAATTCACATCAACAGAGAAGGAGTTACTTTATCTTCAGTACTCAAATAATTTGATTCAGAATATTTTCTAGAAGTAGTGTTGCAGTTGCTTGTTCATTCATTCATTCATCCATTCATTCATGCTTCACATTTTTCTGCTACAGCTGCTTTGTTTTGATAATCATGACGCTATTTAAACAGATTTGTAACTTTTAAACAAAGCTTTTAACCAGGAGCTAAATCATGATACGTGATCTTCATTACAAATGCATCATAAATAAAGTGAAACAGTCCACTTGCTGCCTCATTACAAACCCCACCTGACCAGCTTCGGTTGAAGCTAAATGATACATTTGATTTGTAAACTACTCAGCTCGGGGTACGTCACAGAGCACATTTTTAACCAGAGAGGGAAACAAGGTGAAGAACCTTTGACCTGTGTGCTGTAGGTCATGTTCACGGGGTAGAACGCTCTTAAAGCTGCTGTCTTGTGTGGCGCTGATTAATCACAGCATCATGACATCTGTCTGGCTTCAGCCCAGAGGAGATGTGTTAGGCATGCAGTGCCTCAGCACTTTTCCAGGAGGTTGGGGGGGCAACGTAGGAGACGGGTGGAGACAAGTGGACAGTTGCGTGGACAGACTTTAGACTGAATGCGCTCCGATGCAGCACGGGCGGTATTTACGCTCCAATGGCTGCAGGATCTGGGAGCTTGGTATATTTAGCCGCCTCGAGATCGCGCCGAGATGAGATTTCAAAGTGGAGTACCTGTTTGAAGATGCATAGCATTCCACAAGGGTGGGCAAGGGCTACTGGGTATAAATCTAACACCCCTGCACCTGGTGTGAAGTCAGGGAGGGAGTGTGACACCTAAGATTTAGAATGTCTAACACACAAGCTGTACATGTGTAAACTACACATTCATCCATATAAATTTACACTCTCCTTATAAATGAAAAATGAAAAAAAGACATCACTTTTTCCTCTTCTACAGCTACTCACACAGATGCACTTATATCCTTTTTTTTGTTAGATCTAATTCTACTGGACGTTCTTGGAGCCATCCATCACTGTCTGATCTTAGATGGAGGAGGTTCTGAGAAATTCAAGTACAGAAACAGATCTTTGTGTGTGCTTTAAAGCATTAAATCTCCAATCTGGGCCTCGCTTTACAACAATTTCACTCTTCCATTTTGACATGATGCTTCATATTTAATGCTGCAAATGTTTGCGGTTTTAAATTTCAAGATACATTTCTAATGTTAAATACCTTCCTTCTCTTCCAGGATTTCTGCACTGTAAAATTTTATTAGTTAACCTAACTTTAAAAACACATGCAAACTGATTGATGTACATGGTAGTTAAGTAATTCTGTAGTAAAATGCACCCAAATACAAGTTACAATAACTAAGACAAACCAGGACATAGTCCTTGGAAATTTGCTGATTGAACTGGTATTTCTGAGTTGCAAATACTTGAGCTGTAGTAAAAATAAAGCAATTTTCTATGTACATTTTACTGGTTTGTCTTAGTTATGCCACTTACACACTAGCATCGGCTCCACTCCGCCCGCCCCAGCCTGGCCGCATTCGTTCCACACTGCCTTAGGCTTGGTTTATGCTCGACGCATTCACTTTCCGCTTGGTGATGCGGCTCGCGGATGGAAGGCGCTTCCCAACTCGCAGCGTTTATGGTTCATGCGGCTTGTCTCTGCGGTGAGCCAGTATTCTCTCAAACTGTAGGGGGCAGCATGGAGCTCTACGTAATGCATCCAACACTACACCATAGTAGAAGTAAAAATTACTGTTGTTTACAACATGGCATTCCAGCAGTTTTTAACAGCGTCCTCGTCTTTTCCGACAGTGCGAGCTATTTCTCTCCAAGAATTATTAACAACATGTTGATCACGGTGATCTTTGAGAGCTGAAATATACAAATGTCTGTATTAACGAACCTCTGCCATACTAGTTCTTGCCAGTCTGCCACGTTTTTCCGCGTCTGACCGTCCGCGTGGTTAGAAAATTTCCTAGGTGCGCGGTGCGGAAAGTTTGGGCTGTGCGGAGGCGCGGTGGAGGGGCGTTATTACGTCCCCGGCTCTTTAGGAGAGATGAGGTAGGGGCAATAATAAAAGTGGTGCGTGGTATAAATAATAGAGTGCAGCGTCGCTTAAAAACAAGAATTTTATTACAAAGAGGAATATTTACAAAGGAGGTTATCAAAATCTATATATAAAAGGGGATAACAAAAAACGCCAACCCAGAAGGGGATGGGGATAAACAACCGAGAATGAGAGGAGCTTTCCTGATAAGCAGGAAAGCCCTGGGGAGATCCTGAATCGCTGTCAAAATATGTTCCAAAGTCTGAAAGGCCAAATAGTCAAATCCTATACATCCAAAATCCGAAATCCGAGAGAGTGCAAACCGACGCGAGCGAAAACTAGTTGCTGCGGGGGCCATCTAGTGGCGAGAGTACGTAACAGGCGTGGTTATTAAAATGACGCAATTTTGCCGAGCGAACCTCGCGGACGCGTCAAGCATAAACTAAGCTTCAGGATAGCAGACGCGATTGAGCACATGGGCTGGGGGGGGGGGGGGTGGGGGGGCTCTGATTAGCAGATAGAATCAGCCCGCGAAGGCTTCCTGCATGCGTGATTCATTATCATTCTGGATGCTGTTGGCTATCTGCTAATCGGAGGGCCCCACCCCCCCAATGGTAGGCATGATTTTGAGCCGGCCAATCAGTCAGCAGTGGGCATGTTGGACCAGTTCGGCTCCAGAAAGACCTTATTGGGAAGAGGGCTGAAATGACGTCCGGTTGTGCGCAGGAAAACCCACGGCCACCTAAATGAGAACATTCCCAACCCGGTCCAGACAGAGGGGAGCCGATGCTCGTGAGTGAGTGCTGTTACAGTAACTTGTATTTAAGTGCATTTTACTTGGTACTGCCTGGTCACCCTGCTGGTAGAGCAGATCTAAAGGCCCTACATCTTACTGAAGCATTAAATGAACTTACCACGAAAGAAATAGTAAAAAAAAAAAAATTAAAAATTAAAAATAAATCTAAATAATTTAGAGTCATTAGAAGAAACATTGTTACATTGCATTAATTACCTTAAAATTATTATATTATTACTAGTTTACATTAAAATAAAGCCCTAATTGCTCAAAATCAAAAAATGCAAAAGAGACATTTTTTCATTGTTTTTTTTCTCGGTGAGTAAGTTAAAGGGTTAATAGCTCAAACACACACACACACACTGCAAAAACAGATTTGCAAGAAAGTTTTTAAAAAGAATGATTTTTAGACATTTTAGTGCAAGAGAAAAAAAGTTAAAATCTTATTTGCAAAAACACTACATAAAATGAGGAAAATAATGTGATAAAATCTTCTTGTTTTGAGTTTAAGAAAAATTCTGCCAATAGGGTAAACAAAGGTAGCTTGACTAGAATTTTTAAACAAGCTAATAAATCTAACATTAGAGTTCTAGCCAAGCAACATTTTCTTTTGTCATTGGCAGATTTCTTTACTCAAAACAAGAACATTTGATAATTACCATATTTCAAATACTGTTTTTGCAGAAGTTTTGTCAAAAACGTGATAATTTCTAAATACGAGGCTTTTTTTCCTTTCTTGAAAAATCAGCTTTTGCAGTGCAATGACCTACTTCCATGTTCTTATCATTTTAACTTACAGAAAAATTACATTAACCGCTCCTTTGATGTCATTCAGTTACTTTAAGATCCTGAAACTTTTATGCCAAAATGCCGGCAAATTGATTTAAAACATTAAACTTAAGATATGAAAAACTTGATCCTTTAAAATCTCATTTCTTTTGGTCCAATTGTCCAGCCCGACTCCTTTCCATCCTCCCATTAGTGAAACAATAAAATGCTCTATTTACGCTGGGCTGCAGGAGTATCAATGACACTTAAGGCAGCCGCGTTAAACAGCGGTGCTTTGTGAGCGATCAGCTTGTTTTGCAAAGCCACCACTTGTTTATTGCATTTCCTCCGAGCCTGTGACTCATTAATCAAATATTCATACATCACTGTAAATACACAACAAACAAAGTCAACCCTCAGATCGGCCCGTGCCCCTGAGCACAAATGGTCCTTCATGTTTCTGTCAAATATCCCAAATGTCACATCTCCTCCCGTCTAGCCAGCCCTATTCAGATGCTTCACTTTTGCATATTTAATGCTCCCGCTCGCTCTACACTGGCTGTTGCTAAGCCAGAAAGGAAAATGGACAGAAACAGGCCAGGCCGGGGATCTAAAGGATGCCTTTATGTGCAGAAACTAGAACAGATGGATTGTCTCCCTCTGTCCATCCAGCTTACCCTTTGCCCCCCACAGAAGGGACATTTCCCTCTTTTAAAAAGCGCATCGCATCGTGATACAAGAGTTTGTATTGTACATAGAAACGGTCTAGAATAGCTTAAACGGAGGGGGGCAGCAGACGGATTATCTATGGTAACAGAGCTTTGCACACAAGGATATTTTCTTTTCCTGCAGAGGAGCACAACTGCTGCCAGTGTCATCGGGTCACATTTTTGCCGGTTCCTGGTTAATGGGCTGTAGAGATGGTTAGCACGTACGATTAGTTTTAATCTTCTACATTTGACCGAGAGAGAAAAAGAATTGAATTTATTTCAACACACCACTGAGGTTTGTATTCCGGGTTTAAAAATGAAATAAACACTTCTTTTTTTCTCTCCTCCCAGCCATCCCCCCCCCCCCCCCCCGGGGGGGTATCTGATTCAGGTAAAATACTCGAGTTTGTTCAGCTCGACAGCGTTAAAACTTTTTATTAAGGGCACGTTAGTTTAAACAAATGAAAATGACTTACAGTGTGTGACGCAGAAAAGTGCTCGACTGATGCATTTGTGTATTATTTGTTCATTTTAATTATTGCACAGTAACAGATCTTCTTCATCTCAAATGTTGGAGCATAGGAACAAATCAGAACATGTGTCAAAGACTTTTGCAGACTTTTGCAGACTGTTGCAAAGATGTTGCAACAGCAGCTGAAAAATGCACATTTGGGCAAACCATCGATTTGCATGTTTCATGAATTTGACAGAAGTGATTTTACTCAAGATAAATCTCAATAGAGTGCAGCTCGTGGCAGTTTCGCCGCTTTGACTCATCCAGGCTCCGTGTACGCAAACAAACACACATCCTGCCACTCGGGTGAAAATTGTGCTTAACTGTGAAAATTCTACCTCAACAAAAAGTTCACAAATTTTCAGAAATACGCTAGAAAGGTGTTAGACAAAAAGGATTTTAAATACTCCAGGTGAGGATCAATGGGCAAACTTCAGATAGGTAATACTGATCCGAGACCAGTGGAGGTCTTTTTACATAAATTAGTGAAATCCCAGAGCCTCGTTTACAAAAAAAAGAATAATGCTTTGATTTAAACTTGCACTTTTTCTTTAAACAGCTTCTACACTGCAAAAACTGATTTAAAAACAACCAATTTTTAGACATTTTATCTTATTTTTGGCCCAAAAAGGGAAAAAAATCTCTAGAAAAATAATATTATGTAAAATAAGGTAAAGAATCTTAAAAATCATATAATCATAACCATATCATAATCCTCTAAAAAAAACAATCCACCAGTGGAGTAAGCAAAAGTTGCTACTAGTCGCTAGAACTCTTTAAAATAGCAAAATGATCTAAATTTTGATTTATTTACTGGTTTAAAGAATTCCAGCTAGTCCACTGGCAGATGTTTACTCCAAACAAGACCATTTTTATCATATTTATCTTATTTTAAGTAATGCTATTTTTCTTGAGAATAACTCATTTTCTTTTTAGACAAAAAATAAGATAAGAAATTTAAAAATGACACTTTTTTTACTTTCTTAGAAATCGGTTTTTGCAGTGTAAACATTTAGTATATAAATAATGATGAGCCTAAAGGAACCGAGCTTAGAGATGTCTAAGAATCTCATTTAAGGTCATGAATCAAAGCTAAAAAGCTGAAATGCGCGGTGCATTACATCCTCTTTTAACTTTTGACGATTTTAACTATTCACTTCGTTTGTGGAGTTAATGAATATTCTAAAACAAGCTTTGATGCAGGTTTCTCTTTAAAAAAAAGCCCTGAAATTATTACCAGTAGGAAATCACTCGGTGTCTAGAGTGCATCCTGACACAGAAATAAAAAAATTAAAAAACACGTAAATTTGATTTCTTCTGATGAACAAATATTTTGTTTTGTTTTTTTTTTTTTACAAATGAGGCCCCAGACAAGATTGTAGAAACGTCTGAACTACAAAAGCAGAAGTAATGACATATAAAGTGTTATTTTAATGCTACTATAATAATAAAAACATACAGTCAGATTCAGTGGAGCAGCGTGAAAATCTGATAAGTTCCTGATTTTTTTGTCTGTTCGCATCGCCAGGCCACAAAAATCTAACCAGATGTAAAATCTGGATTAATGTTAAAGAGTCACTAAATGTGTGTGTGTGTGTGCATGTAGATTTCAGTTCCAGTTCCCCATTTAAGGCGGGCCGTCAGAGCAGCACGAAGTCCCCTGCGGTGGTGACGATCCTCGGCTTGTCTCGGATGAAGGGCCACTCTCGCTTCCCCGGGTTCAGGCCCGCCGACAGGTCGTAATCTCTGCTGTGACCTTGCATGAAAGTGAACGCTGGGTATTTCTCCTTTGCGGACGGCTGCAGCAACTGGAACAACAACAAAAGGAGCAATTTCTGTTAAGCTCAGAATTTCAAAATTGGAAAGAAATTCCCTTTCTGGAGCCAAATAACACTAATCCAGGAAAAAAAGGAGACTTAAGGAGAGAGACTGCTTTAAAACCTCCACACAGCTTGGGCTGGCGGATTCGTTCACATTCATGACTAAATGGTGCCACCTAGTGGTCAATTACTACAGGCCTTTCAAGGACACTAAATTGGCATAGCCATCCATCCATCCATCTTCTGAACCTGCTTTGTCCACGCAGGGTCACGGGGGGGTGGGGGGGCTGGTGCCTATCTCCAGCAGTCAACGGGCAATCAGGCGGGGTACACCCTGGGCAGAGAGCCAGTCCATCGCAGGGCAACACAGAGACACACAGGACAAACAATCATGCACACACACACACTCACACCTAAGGACAATTTAGACAGACCGATCAACCGAACAGTCGTGTTTTTGGACTGTGGGAGGAAGCCGGAGTACCCGGAGAGAACCCACGCATGCACAGGGAGAACATGCAAACTCCATGCAGAAAGAACCCAGGACCTTCTTGCTGCAAGGCAACAGCTCTAACCACTGCGCCACTGAGCAGCCTAAATTGGCATAGCACTAAATGAAATGATAATAAATTTTTTTTTAATTTTTTTGTTTACATCTTACCTTGGACAGCTCCTCACTGATTCTCTCGTAGTCTTCAGCACTTCTGGAATAAAAGCCAATAGTGCAACTTGGATCCATTTTGCTAAAAGGCATCTTCTTTGGTGAGGGGCAATGAAACGACTGCACAAAAAGAACAAATCACCTTAAACAGCTCCAAATGATTAATGTGAACTTTAAAATACATTAAAAAAATATCTGCACCCTCTGTATTTGTAGTACTCCTCGTGAGTGCACTGCAAAAAACTGACTTTCAAGAAAGTAAAAAAAAAAGCCTCGTTTTTTGTCTTTTTATATTTTTAGTCTAAAAAGAAATAAAATCTATTCTGCAAAAACACCACTACTTGAAATAACTTGCATATGATTGAAATTTCTTGCTGTGAAGAAAAAAAAGAGTTTGCATAAACAAAATTTGCTGGGCTAGAATTCTTAAAATTAGCAAGAAATCCAACATTAGAATGCTTTCTGCTTTCTTTAAAATCCGTTTTTTGCAGCGTGGGACTCTAACTGGTGCTGGTTTAAGATTCACACCTTTAAGCACAAACAGAAACTATTTAAGTCACATTGCCGGAGCCCCAGCTGTGGGATTTTACCTGCAGAGAGAAGTCGCTGCTGCTGACATTCACAAAAGACTGACAGTAATGAGGATCCATGTAAATCAAGCTGTCGTCTGCAAGGACAAAACAGAAGACAAGTTATTCAAAAACATCAGATTATCACAGAAAAATGTGATTCTCCTCAATATCTATGCAGAGCAGCTCAAAGTCACTCCACCTGGCTCACTGTTGGGCTTGTGTGCGTCAAATATGCCTCCCAGAAGGTTGTTGCTTTTTAATATCCACCCGGCTGGATTAAATTCTGCATAATCGGGTGCGTTTGTACAAGCACATCTTTTAAACCCGCAAGAAAAGAAGGTTGTCATTTAATTTTTGTGTGTGAGTGGGGGGGGGGGGGGGGGGATTACTTTCACAAACACGCAATTATATTGGACCATTTGCATATGATGAATGCGGAGCTGAGCGCAGACCTGGCAGGGAGAATGTATTGCTTGTCATTTAGACATCATCCTACAGTGTATTTCAAAATTGGTAAAATGTAAATGCGTAAATATTGACTGCCAAGATGTACAACTGAAGGTTCCTCCTGGCTCCTGAAGGTGATGAAGAGTGGCTCACTTTGGGGCCTGGATGAAATTTAATGCATGCCTCCTATGGAAATCAATTATGGTTTACAACTTGGGAGGTTTACGTGTGATAAATGGGCGAGGTTTTGATGGGTCAGAGGGAATAAAGTAAGCCCTGCTTCGCTTGCTTTCATCTCCACTCCTCTTCGTTTTCCTCACGCAAACACGAATACATTAACTTACGTCGTCTCTGCACATACAAAGCCCGTATTATTCAAAACTAATTTGTTATTCACGACTACCTGTGTGTGTTTTTTTCCCCGTTTAGCATTATGCTAATACTCACCTTGAAATCCCACGAAGTAGCAGGCCTGTTTGGGCTTTCCTCCGATGATGCCTATGCAGTACTCCAGACTCAGTACGCTCTTAATGAATAGACACGCAGACTAAATACTTTCCTTTTCTTCCCTATTACATGACTTTAAAACAATATCAAGCGTATTAAACTAGACTTGACTTTATTTCTAAACACATTTGTTATTCTGTGGGAGTTTAAATCCTTCACCTTTGCAAACTCAAAATACACCGGATTTGTCCTCTCTCCTCCCAGCCTCACAGGAACGAGGATGACGACGGCGCGGTTGTTTGGCGGCGTGGGCTGCGGCGCTGGTCCGTTTCTTGGCGTGTCATCGGGAGTCTCTCCTGCTCTGGGCGCCTTGTGGCAGTCCAGCACATCAGCACTGTAAACTACAAACAGATCCATCTATTAACGGTGTGGTTTGCTCGTTTATTCAGTACATTTGCAGTGTTCTCTAGTGTAAACCAATGCCTTACGAGTTACTTTAAAAAAACTATGATGCTTCTGTTCTGAGATGCAGAAGTTTGCTGGTGCAGAGGTGAGCTGTACAATGCTCTGATTCATCCATACTTAAAGGGACTTTAGGGAGTTTTGAATTTTTATGCTCGCGATTGCCCCCTCAGGCCAAAAGCATAACGGCAGCTTCAATAGTAGGCTCGTGCACGAACTGTACGTGCACACTCCTTAACGAAAATTACAGCTGAGACAGTCCCGTGTGTGTGTGTGTGTGTGTGTGTGTGTGTGTGTGTGTGTGTGTGTGTGTGTGTGTGTGTGTGTGTGTGTGTGTGTGTGTGTGGGTGGCCCGGAGGACAGGAGAACGCGCAGCAAATTAATTAAATAATGTGGTTCTGTACCTTTCTCTTCAGCACAGCCGACAAAGGTTTATGATGGGTCAGTCCTCCTGCATGCTCAGATCATTCCCTTCCCTTGCTTGAAAAATTGTTCCAAAATGAAAGTTGAACCCACATCTTTTTCATCTGTGAAGTCAATGCCGTTCGGCGAGTCTCAAATAAAAATGTGGGCATCTTACTGTAAAAAATATACCATTAATGTAAAAAAGAAACTCTAAATGAACTATGTTCACACCCAGAATCGAACCCAGGACTTCTGTACGCGAGTCGGACATCTTACAAGGTGAGCTAAAGCGCCAGTGATGTCCTTTTTATCTGTAACGTTTATATCCTTGATGACACTTGAAACAACGTTCAAAGAACGGTTCGAAGCGAAAATGGCTATTTTGTTGCTAATTTGCAGGAAATATCTAGAAGAAAGTTCTACAGAAAGTAGCTAAGGGTCCTCAGAAATGTAGCTAGGTTCATCACTAGGCATTAGGAACAGCAACAAAGTGGCACTGCCTCTCTCTCTGCTGCTAAAGCTACGGATAGCAAATGCTACGGGCGATGCCTGAGCGTGAACGCGCATGAAGCAGCCTGCTCGACCCGAGCAGCTCTCTTTTTCTGTGATTTTACAGGAAAACATGCAATCACAGTAAAAATGCCAGGGCTCATTCTACAGGACCAGGGCATTGCAGGAGAATGTAGGAAGAAGAAATTTATTATTTCTATACATGTTTTGGCTGTCAAACTTCCATAATGCCCCTTTAATAATGTAGAAATCTGGGGAACTGCATGTAGAACTTATATACAACCATTGTTTATTTTGCAGAAAAGAGCTTTGAGAATCACAGTAGAGCTCCATCTAACCCGTTATTTATAAAATATTAAGTAATGAAATTTCATGATTTGGTCGACTGGAGAATATTGCATACAATGTATGAAGCTAATATAGGTACATTGCCAAATAACATTCAGCGATTGTTTGAAAAGAGGGAAAGTAGTTATATGTTGAAGGGAACTGAAGTCTTCAAAAGGCCCAGATTTAGAACCAGAATGAAGGAAAGGAGTATTTTGGTGAATGGTGTGAAATTATGGAATTGGCTGGACAGAGAAGTGAAAAAGTCAAGAACTCTAAAAGTGTTTAGAGAATGTATTAGATCAAGTGTGTTGGGTGGATATGAAAGTGAATAATGTCAGAATGAACTTCAGAGGAATGCATAGATAGTTTTTTTTAGGGGCAAAAATTATATGATTTTTTTCTTCCATCTGCTCCCTTTCATTCAAGTATGTATTGTGTTTATATGTATACTGTTGATGTATTTGTTGTATTTTTTTATTGAATGAAATAAATATTTGGAAAAAAATTAAAATAAAGCAGGATTACTCATTATATATCATATGCACACACCTTGTTTCTGATTGGTTACCAGAACGCATTCAAAGTCATCATCACCAAGTCACTCTCTCCTCGCAGCAAAAAACATTTAAAAAAAAAAGCCTTCCTGTGGGTGGGCGAGAGCTAAGATGGGCGAGGCTATGAATGCTATGTGTGACATAGATATGTGAGGATTTTCAAATCCTGGAGTTTCACTGTCTATTTTCTATCAGAAGCTCATTCAGGAGATGCAGTACAGGCCATAGGTTTGGACACACCTTCTCATTCAAAGTGTTGTCTTTATTTTCATGACCACTTACATTGGTAGATTCTCACTGAAGGCATCAAAACTATGAATGAACACATGTGGAGTTATGTACTTCACCAAAAAAGGTGAAATAACTGAAAACATGTTTTATTTTCTATTTTCTTCAAATTAGCCAGCTTTCCTCTGATTACTGCAAGAGGTAGTCACCTGAAATGGTTTTCCAACAGTCTTGAAGCTCATCAGGAGAATGTTACTTTTCATGGTAATTAGTTACTTTTATCATATTGCAACTCAGTTACTAACTCAGGTTCTTTTTGACGAGGTAATTAGTAATGATACTCTATTAGTTTTTCAACGTAACTTGCCCTTTACAGATTGTAACAGTTTTATTTTAAATCATTTCAATCAGCACCCACGAGCCACATGATTACCTGTTGTGTTAAATAATCCTAAATTTAAAATTTGAATTCACAGACTCACATAATTGTCGAGATGAATCGTAAGCTTGGGACTTTGGCCGAGATTCATTCATTGGCACAAAGATGGCCATCAAGGACAGAGTGGACGAATCAGCACGGAATGGGATAGTTTAATGTCCATTATTGGGATCTTGAGAGGTTGAGGACCAACAAACTGTAAGACAGAGAGGAAATTATCTCTGTCTGGCCCCAAAACAATTTCTAATCGGAATCTGGCGCCCTTGAGCCTGCAAGGCTCCAACGAAAACTCCCCTCTCTGTAGATATGTGGAATGTGCCGTCGCTATGGCAACTCAACTCTGTCTCCTATCCCAGCCTGGGAGGGACTGCGGGAAGGCCGCTGAAACGTTCCAGGGTCACTGCAACCCTCCAACCCTCAATGCTCCTCCCCTATCCACACTGAGGTGACATGCGCTGCTTCTATCATGGCTGCAGGAACTGAAGTGGGGATAGTCCCAACCCACCACCCCACTTAGTGGACACTTATGTTGTGTAATGTCTGAAGTCTGTTGCATATCTGTATGAGTTTTTTTTTTTTTTTTTTGCAGAGCAAAGCTGCCCTCCTGGTGGAGGGTAGCTCTGAAGTGCCTTTTTTTCCCTCCACCTGAACCAACCCTCATGTAACCCCTCTTATCTCTATTAAAGTAGCACGACTCAGGGTTGCGAATGACCACAGTCACCAGTTCTTGTCATGTGTCTTTCCCATGTATGTCTGATCTCTGAATTGTGTGTACTGAAACTCTAATTTCCCTCTGGGATTAATAAAGTATCTTTGATTTTGATTTGTTTGAGGCATTAAAAAATGTGCCAACTTTGATATTTTAGAAGCACAAATTGACATTTTTGCTACTGAGAAGACCACCGTGACTCAGAACCAAGGATTTGGAGGTTAAAACGGAGGTTGGCGCGGGATGTTACAGATTTGAAATGGACGTGTTTGTTGAGGGAAGAGATTCCTGTTCTCGCTTTAAGATGATAACGTCTCCCAGCAGCAGGAAGATGGTAGAAAAATAGAAGAGTCAGACTGGGCTCCGTGCCCAGTCTCCTGTTTTATCAACAGCAGGATCATTTTTTATACCTGTGCAGTCCTGGGAGACGTAGGCAGTTATACCCGCCAAGCCAGGGTCCATCGCTTTTTTGACGGCTTTCCTAAAACGAGGAGGAAAAGTAGATGAGAGAAGGAAGCAGGGGAGGAAATTTGAGTTTATAAAAGGTCATTATGTTTAGGTATTATGGCTTCTCATATAATTTTAACTAATTTGGAATGGCTCCTCCTTTTCAATAAATTAAAGGTACATTGTGTAAGAATGAAGTAAGAATGTCACCCTGTGGTTAAAGTTGGTTACTGCAGCCCATTTTCTAAACACGCATGACTTTTTCCATTCCTGTTCCGTGAGTTTCATAGCTGTTGCAAGTTACGGATCAGTGCCAGAAGATTCCAGATGACAAGCAAAGACAAGTCATACAGAGTAAGTTGATAAAAATAATAATAATAACATTTCATTGCAACATGGAGTTGTTGGTCATTGAAAAATTAGCTTGATACATTTATAGAACTGACTGTTGCCAATTCACCCTTAGCATTGTTAGCTCAACGTTAGCCTCCAAACTTCTTCACCCAATATTAAGAGTAAAACAAAAAGATGCCGTGGCTTATTAGGGGCTTAAGAAATAACTTCTGGGTTGCTCCTATACACTGGCTTATGATGTTTACAAAAACTGTTGCTTTTAGCCACCTGGTGTCAAATTACAAATGCCAGCGCTGCAGTGTTAGCTTGCACAGACTTGGCAACCCCGCAGGCTCACAGATTCAAAATAAAGACCACATCCCGCTTTAGCTTTTTTGAAAGAAGAAAAACCATCTAGAATGAAATTTGTTTCCGTATAACCTTCCTTCCAACATGATTGAGACATTAGACTGTTTTGTGATAATTTCACTGTAATGTTGCTACATATTGTACCTTTAAACTAAATCTTTTAAAGTAAACAGATATATCGTGCATTATCATGCACTTTTAAAATAATAAAAATAATATATACCATATTTATGTTAAGATATTCTTGTATTTGGCAATTAATATATATTCTATATTCAAAGTTTTTGTTTATTTTGACATATTTTTGTGCAAAAATTTTAGTTTGTCGAGCAGAAAATGTATATTTTCTAACTGAACTACAACAGTTTTTCACAATTAGACTTATTTATCATTATACACTTTAATGAAATGAAGTTGATATAAAAAGATCAAACGTACTTGAGGATGTGAGCCACCACGGATGGGCCATACCAGTCCCCTGCCTGCTTTCCCATTGTTTGTCCTAAATACACAAATCGGTGCAGACCCAGTGGAGCTGAGGAGGTGTCCCCGAACCAGGAGACCAGAGTGCGGTGGTTCATCTCCTTCAGATGTGCATCCGCCTCCTCCGCTGATCCTGGATTTTGGCCTGAAGGTGCAGGAGATGGTTTGCTGTCAGAGGTCCTCATGGCACCCTGCAGAGAAGCCTCCAGAGAGGTGACGAGACGCTTTGCTGCAGTGGCGGTCCATGTTTCTGTGTCTAAAGGCTGAAGGGTGAGCGCCTCTGACCACGTCCATTCTGATCAGATCAAAATTCTAATTACTTTAATTGTTATAGATTCAGTTTATAAACATTCAGCTTTTTCTTCCTATCCAACACACGTAGAGGCACTACTGACTCATGCTGGGAGTTTTGGATGCATCTTGGTAACTTAGCTGAAAGGTGAAAGACTTGACTGACCTGAGATTGGTGGAAAATGGAACTCTTAGAATCAGCTGCTGATTAATTCATAACGTTCTCAGATGTTCACAAAGACACTGATCTTAAAAAGTCTGAATTTTTTGCATTTCAGAAACAGATAAGGTGTCACGGTTTTCAATTAGGAGTTTGAGTGTTCCGATATTTCACTTCAACAGAGCCTTACAAACAGACTGGGAGTGGCGAGGGTTATAAAACAACCCAGAGTCAAGTCCAAAGCATTAAAAACCGACCTTGATTTAAAATGAACCCAATTTAAAATGAATCAATAAATATCCTAAAGTGGACATTAGTCCCTTTATAGAGAAATATTTCAATAATGACGTATTTTACAGGCTGGAAAGAATAAATCTGAATTATTGTTTTTTAAATGACGACATTAGACTGCTGTGTCATTAGCTAGACTCATACGGTTTTGGATATTTGAGAGACGATTAATCACGCAGAGGTCAGAAGTTCACCATTTTAAAAATATTGCATCTGCTGACTTAAACTTTCTGTTTCACTTTGAGAGTGATCGAACCCTTAGTTACGTCTCCCAACTCCAGAAAGGGAAGCGAAAACAAAAAGTGGCAGATTATTTTAAAATGTCAGTCTAAATGAAATTCCCAGGATCAGACTTATTTAGGTTAACCACGTTCCCGATGATGCATTTACACACAGGAAGCTCAACATGTAAAAACTTTGAAACAGCAGAAACCTTCTGAGCAAAGGAGTGAACGAATAACTGAATTAATTTGATATTATGAAGCCTTAAATCCCAGATTTCCACTGATGAACCAGATATAAGTCGCACAGATTAAGACTTATTTCCATCTATAACCTCCTATTTAGCAATTATATAAACCAAGAAGCGCGTGTAAATTAGATTCAGTTTTTCCTGTCGGTTTATTTTTCTATAACTCAGTCTCAGTACCAGCCTTCTTACCTCTGCCCAAAAAGTGCAGCACAAGAGCTTGAGCCAGCATCATTTGTCCAGCCCTCAGCATGCAGCCCCACCCACAGTCAGAGGTCAGGGTGCTGCCTGGGAGAGGAGCGAAATCTTCCCGGTAGGTCAGCCACACTCGGGACGCAAAATCCTTTCGAAAAGCCTCTACGTTCCCCGTGGCACAGTCCTCACCAGAAGCTTCACAGCTGGTTTGAGAAAAGCAGTCGTCATCTAAGAACAAAAACAATCAAAAGTGTTCCAATTTACTTATTCCATCCTTTTAACCAATTAAACATTATTTATTTCATTTCTTTGCTGATAAAATTTCTCTTTCAGGAATTTTTTTTTATGTATAAAAAAGAAAAATTAACTTCCAACTCTTAAAGGTTGAATATGGAACACGAGCACTATAGCGACATCTGGTGTGTGAAGGCTGTAGTTGCAACAATAGAACAGAGTTTCCATCCGTTCGGATGCAGGTTCGCTATGAAGTGGCCAGCCAGCACCAGGCCCAGTGATGATTGGTACAGGGTAAGGACTCATTTCTAATTTTACAACAGTAGCCAACGTTGGAACATCTGGGCTCAGAAGCAGCTGCATGACTTGTTTTACACAGTGCCAGCCTCGCTGTGCCGAGCAGACTGTTTAATGTACACATTAACCCAGCGTCGTGCCTGTCAAAATAAATATTTTATAATTAAAATATAGCTTTTAAAGGAAATACTGTACATTCATTCTGCACACATCTAAACTCCCCGTGGAGGTATTATTTTCAAAAAATATAGCTTTTTATTCAATTGCTTCATATTCTACTTTTAATGATCCAACTGATGCATTTCAGTAGTCTCTAGTAGGAATGATTGAGTTGCGAGTCATTTTATGTGGAAAAAAATATATCCGGTTTTCCTGTTTCAGGAAGTAGGTCTGTTGGAGGAGAGAGAGGTGGGATTAAGTGTCTTAATCATTAATATTCATGATGTGCAAACATCTCGCCTGTGATTGGCTAACAACACAGACTCTTCCACTGCCTCCATTCACTCTGCAAAACTGATGTTTTATCTCCACAAATAACAAGACTGAACGTTTTACGTTGTGGAGCTTCTAATGCTAATAGTTAGCTTCTACTAGCTCTGCTCTCTCCTGGATGCCATCAATACAGTCTAAAGACCAGGTGGGTGGGATGTAAACACATTTTTCCCGTGACGTAGAAGAGACTGGCTTTTTCTGACCCATCACTTTAGGGTCCGTGTCTTTTCGGTGAAGAACTTGTTCACATTCAGCATGTACATGCAATTCAGAGTGACCAATCATATTTTTAAAAAAAACTATTACTTGGTTTCCTCAGTGAGCAAACCCTTACGTAATTTTCTGTCTGAGGTGTTCACCCCAGGATGGTATTAAGGTCACGGGTCATGTAATAATAATAATAATGCATTGAACTTATATAGCGCTTTTCTAGACACCCAAAGACGCTTTCACACACTCTCACATTCACACACTGCTAGTGATGGTAAGCTAATTGTAGCCACAGCTGCCCTGGGGAGGTCTAACAGAGGCGAGGCTGCCATTTGGTGCCGTCGGCCCCTCTGACCACCAGTAACACCATCAAAATTGTACACTGTAAGAAATCTGACAAATTCTGGGATTGGCACTGACAAGCAAAAGCTTCAGTAATTTATGCTAAATCATGAAGACCCAGGGTCCAGCACAAGCTCGTGTCAACAAAGAGGGATGATCTTAGTTATTCATTGTTGGAAGTAATTTCTCCAAAGTTTTATTCTGAGAATCCCACTCTTTAAGCACAGTAATGCATTTTTGTTTCTTTTTCCTTGAGTCACTTAAAGCATCTTCACTGTGAGATCTGCAGAGGCGTGTGCATCTACTCAAATAGTGATTGCAAAACAAATTACTGGACCTGTGAAAAAAAGTACTGTTAAAAAATAACTTTCAGCATGCTAAAGTGGTGTGAACAAAGTCCAGACCCAAAACCCATACCTAATCTCCAAAGAATTCAACACACAGGTAACAACGGGAAGACCTTCAAAAAGCATTTATCTAAAACCATAATAGAAATGTAGAACCCATATTTCTTCTTAAGATTCTAAATAAAACATAAAAAGTTTGTATATTTCTGAGCTCGACTCCAAACACTAAACTGTGTGTCCTTGTAGGACTGTGTTAAAGGGGATATAGGCCAGGGGTGTCAAACTCATTTTAGCTCAGGGGCCACATTGAGGAAAATCTAATTCCAAGTGGGCCAGACCAGTAAATTAAAACCTGCTTTTCTCCCAGTCCTTGAGGGCGCAACATCTGTAGCGAGGCTTACAGCGCGGGACCATTGCACTCCGACCCTGTCCAGCGCTCCAACGAGTGCGGTGATAATATCAGCTGCTGTTGTATCCATCATGGACACCCGCTCAACAAACTCCTCGGTGACGGTCAACGTGTCATCAACTCCGCGGGTGAAAATCGCCAGTTAAGCGACATCTGTAATGTCCGTGCTTTCATCAATAGCAACTGAAAAAGCAATTCTTTCAATTGGCTGTCCAAATCCGCTGAAATATCAGAAATCCTGTCTGGAATTGTGTTTCTGGTCAGGCTGATATTTGCAAAAGCTTTGGTGCTTTTCAGGGCGCACAATCTCTTCTGCCTTCATCATGCACGTTTTTACAAATTCCCCCTCACTAAATGGTTTTGAAATCACTGCAATTTCATTAGCAATCAGGTAGCTAGCTGTCACTGCAGCATCACTGATATCTCAGCTGTGAGTAAACGCAAACTGCTGTTTCTTCAGTCCGGCCAACAGTTCATTCACCTTCTCTCTTCTCCGCTGTCCTTCAAATTTGTCATACTTCTCGGCATGAAGACTCACATAATGGCGACGAAGGTTATATTCTTTCAGCACTGCAACATGCTGTGAACACACCAAACACACAGCTTTTCCGTTCACTTCCATGAAAAAATAGGGGGATGTCCATTTTTCTTGGAACAACCTGCACTCTGTGTCCACTTTTCTCCTTTTTGACAGAGACATCTTGGGCTGAAGCACAAAATGTAGATGCCGGACTAGATATCGGGGGCTAAACAAAGTAGCTCGTCAGAACACCTGTTGCACTGTTGATCTTCTTAGTCCCTACACCCCCAGCAGGTCCCTGAGGTCCAGTGACCAAAGCCTACTGGTTGTGCAGCACCAGGCTAAAGACCAAAGGTGACAGATCATTTGCTGCTGTGGCCCCCAGACTCTGGAACTCTCTCCCCCTGAGCCTGAGATCAGTGGACTCAGTGGTCTCCTTTAAAAAGCAGCTGAAGACTCACTTGTTCAAGCTGGCTTTTGTATGACCTTCTTCACCACTCTCTCTTTATTCTGCTCTCCCCACCTATTCCACCTTTCTCAGGATCCACTGATTTCCCTCTTTCCTGTTCACTCTCTCTCTTTCTTAACATTTTTTATTTTAAATCCCAATTGTCTATTTTTGCTCATTTTAAATATATTTTTAAACATTTTCTAAATGCTTTTTTATATTTTTACATTTTTTTGTTTTTGTGAAGCGCCTCGTGATTTTTATCTTGAGAGGCGCTATAGAAATGATATTTTCTTCTTCACTTGGTTGACGTACTTGCTCTGGCTGAGGATAAACGGCTTGCTTGCTTAACACAATGCTTTTTACACCATCTAGTGAACATATTGGGAACAGCAGGTTTTTTATTGAAAAAATAGAGTTTATTTTCACTCACATTGTAAAGTATGAAAATAAAGTTTATACAACCATCTCGCGGGCCGGACTTAACCCGTTTGCGGGCCAGATTCGAACCGCGGGCAGTCTGTTTGACACTCCTGATATAGGCAGTTTTGGCTTGCTTTTAGCACCCCCTAGTGTCCGTTTTTAGAATGAAACCAAAACCTATCTCTTCGCTGTCAGTTTCTCTTTATAACATCTTAATCTAATGGCTGAAATGTCTCCCAGCCTTCCTTAGTGTCTTCAGGAGTGATTCATCAATAAATTAAACAAATCAGCTGAGTTTGTGATCTAAAACATGTAGGAAACATGCTGGAACCAGACTGCAGCGCCAGGTATGTCAGCTCATCTTTTTTCTAAGTTCAAACAGAGCAGCTGCCAATCTGAAGTTGTAAGTGGAATTTTTTTGGCCACGGTGGGGAAAGGGGCTGGCAGGCCTTTCATTAACCCTGTAAAGGGCCATTTTAGCACATACTGGCTCAAGAAAATTATTTCAAAATGTGAAAAAGTTGCAAAAAAATAAATCCCTTTAGGCCTCATACCTTCAGCTTTGAAATGGTAACACTTCCCCAGAAGGAACACTGGAGAATCTCTACTGAATGATGTCTTGAGTTTGAGAGCCCAACCTAAAAACACACAATAAATCTGTGTTAGGGGTTGGTCCATGGCTTCAATAGATGCACAAAACACTTTACTCAGTGAACCACCACACCGTCTTTACAACAACAATGTGGGGATGAGTTTCATTAAACCTGCCCTTTACAGCCTATTTTTTTATACGAAACCACTTGGTACTGTATAAATGAGCAGAAACAACTCAAGACCAGGCACGTGTGTGTGTGTGTGTGTATGTTGGGGGGGGGGGGGGGTCTTGAACACCTGCATCTTTCGTCCGAAACGCCCAAAGTGCTCTTTTTCCGGTCTTCCATCAGATTTTACCGTCCAAAATTGTCAAGCATGTCATTGATGGGAGGGTTACCACTGGTTTTGGCTCTTGTTTTTCTGGCTTTCTGGTGAATCTGTTTACATTTTTTGCTCTATATGAGCCCTCTCTTTAACTTTGAGCACCCGCCCCTTGAAAGGTCTCTGCACGGCCCTGCTCAAGGCCCTCTCCTGCTAGTACAGACTGTATGATCAACACTGACTCAACAGCAGCACACTGTCTGGTTGAGCTCTGGTGCCTGTTCTATTTGTAGTTTATCTAAATATAAACTTATGTTCCACAAATGTGCAAAATCCAAAAAGGTCTTTCAGAATTAGCGAATGAAATTCAGTTTTAGACAGTGCTGTGTTTAATAAGAAAAGTTATGAGGTTGGGTTTAAGTGGCAGGAGACTCGACGACTTACTGTATTTCACATTGTGCCACGCTGACATGAATTTAGTCTTCAGTTTTTCCACCTCGTCGCTCCCTTTATTCTCCATGTGGACCAGCGAGGGAGATAACCCATTCCCACACAGCAACACGAACCTGAACGGACACAAACACAGAGCTTGGACGTGAAGGAAAACTTTGTATGAAATACAGCTCCGCTTACCTTATCCAGTTGGGTTTCTGTCACAAACGCGTCGTTGTTCAGGAGTCAAGTTTAAACGAGGCATCGTGTCATAAAATAAACTAAATCTTCTATGTAAGCTGCTGCACAACTTCACGCCCCGCTGCAAACACCAATGTTTGAGGAAGTACAACGGTAGTCATGTGATCTCGCGGTGTTTCCGTCGAGAACGGAGACAGAAGCGGACAGTGACTCGAATTTAATTTCACGGCAGCCCACGTGGGCGGTGTTTAACTTTTCTTTAAAGGATGTTTTTTGTTGTTATTTGCTTGTTTGTTTCAGTAAACATGATTCCCAGCTTATTTTTCAAATGTGGTGCAAATGAAGTTCAGAATGTACAGCATCACTCAACATTTTCTTTACTTTCTTGACTAAATGTAACTAAAGGGGACACGTTGTGCAAAACTCACCTTTAGGATCCTATTGTGTTGTCATGTGGGTGTCTACTGCCTCTTTTAAATCACAGACATATATACATTTCTGTGGCACAGAAGTGCTTGCCCCATAATCTGAAGGTTGAAGGTTCGAGCCCCGGTCAGTCTGTTTCTGTCATAGTTCCATAGGGCAAGACACTTCACCCACCTTCCCTGCTGGTGGTGTTCAGAGGAACTGGTGGCACATGTGTACAGCAGACTCACCTCTGTCAGTGTGCCCTAGGGCAGCTGTGGCTACAGTGTAGTTCATCACCACCAGAGTGTGAATGTGTGTGTG
This sequence comes from Nothobranchius furzeri, assembly GCF_043380555.1. NCBI lineage: Eukaryota > Metazoa > Chordata > Actinopteri > Cyprinodontiformes > Nothobranchiidae > Nothobranchius > Nothobranchius furzeri. Next base: position 69,415,648 of record NC_091748.1, read on the forward strand.
AATGGGTGGATGACTGATTGTGTTGTGAAGTGCCTTGGGTGGTTGTAGAATCCTAAGAAAGCTCTATACAAATACAGGCAATTTACCATTTATTTTCCTAAAACAAGCTGGTCCAAAAAGTCCCTGTTTGTGACATCACAAATGGGGAAATAACATTTATTCCACCAACCCACCATTGTCTGATGCTTCCTGACTTTTTAGCCAGCTGAATCACTTCCGGGTAGCAGTACGTTTTGTATTCCCTTTATTGTGTTTTTTAAGAGATCTTTGCAAGATCTACCAAGGATAATGGTCAACAGCATAGTCCAGACCACATTCAATAAAAATAAAGGATTTAAATAGTATGTCACCCTACATTTATTATGAAGGTGAGTTAAACTCCTGCTTTAGGTTGCTAGATGATGATACATGCTAGCGCTTTACTAGGCAAAGTTTAAGCAACGCTAACAATGCTATCAGAGAGATAAATTAATATCAGGAGTCTTTGTTGTTACTGAAATGCTAACACTCTGCTAATGTTGTTAGCATTGCTTTTTCACTGTGATAGTGTCCGTATAAACCAAATCATGTCAGATTCTACAGATCAGTTCTGTGGGATACCCCAAAGCTCTGTTTTGGGTCCACTGTTGTTTCTACTGTACATACACCCTCTTGGACAGGTAATTGATTCTTTTCATAATGTATCTTATCACCTATATGCAGATGACATTCAGATGTACTGCTCCTACAAACTGTCTGAATTACTAGTCTATCAGTCATCAGCTGGCTAGAAGATAACTTCCTTCAGTTAAACTCTGAAAAGACTGAATGTCTGTCTGATCATTGCCCCCGAGACCATGGTTCCCCTGATTAGTCTAAAACTTGGTCATTTACCCTCTGCCGTCAAGACAAACGTAAGGAATTTGGGTGTTATTTTTGACCAATCAATGTCTCTTGAAGGCCACTCAGAAACATTGGTGCAAAACAGTTTTCATCACTCAAGAAATATCTCCAAACTGCGAAGGTTGGTGTCAAAACATGAACTCGAAATGGTTATCCATGCCTTTATCTCCTCCCATCTAGAATACTGTAACACACTCTTCACATGTTTTAACAAAAAGGTCCTTGACCGCCTTCAGTTGGTCCAGAACTCTGCAGCGAGGCTCCTAACTGGAGCAAACAGAAGAGCACACATCACTCCTATTCTAAAGTCTCTGCACTGGTTACCCGTTAACTTTAGAGTTCATTTTAGAATCCTGACTATAACTTTCATTGCTCTACATGGTCAAGCTCCTCCCTATATTACTGAACTGTTAAAGCCTTATGCTTCAACCCGAGCCCTCAGGTCCACCGGCCAGAACCTTCTAGAAGTTCCAAAAACCAAATATAAAAGAGGTGATCGCTCCTTCTAGACTGTTGCACCCCAACTATAGAATGATCTTCCTTTATCCTTACGCAGCATTGACAGTCTGGACACTTAAAAAACAGCTAAAGACCCTTTTATTTAAAGCTGCTTTTTACGTAAATCTTTTATTATTTTAACTCAAATTTGTAATCTTTCATCAGTTTATAAAAGTTTATAATTTTATTAGTTAATTATTTCTGATGTTAATCTAGTTCTGTTTTGAGATCATTGTGAATTTTTGACTTTATGTTTTATTTTGTTTTGTCTATGTGAAGCACTTTGTGGTTGTCTGTAATAAGTGCTACAAATAAAAATGCACTTACTTACTACATTGTCTTCCTTGCAGTAATTGCTCAAACAAAATCAAACTGTATTGGAGAATTGCCTTCTTGGATTCCTTTTGGCTGCAAATGAGAAAAAAACAGGTTAATTTTGTGCAGCTTGTGTACAATAGACTATCAGTCCTCAACTGGCACACACCCCAAAACTCCAGTCTTCTGAGTAAGTTTTCTGCACATGACTAAGGTGTGTATGGACAAATGTGAAACTAAACTGAAAAACTAAAACTGTAAATGCATAATTATTCACATTGTATTTACTGTGGTGTGCACATTGGGTAAGAAATCCTTGGAGGCATGCATCTGTATTATCTGTTGATTTGCACATATTCATGCTGGCTAAATCACATTCAAAGTGGTGGGTAAGTAAAAAAAAACATATTTTATCCAGATGTGTGAGACAAGTGGAGAAGAGAGTTTGAATCTAAAGTTTGGCCCCAGAGCCCATTTAGGCAAATTTAGAAAACTTCTAACCTAAAGCCCAAAGATAAACAAAAATATTCTTCAGCAAATGCATATCAAAATTATAAACAGAGTCTTTTTAAAAAACATTAATAATGTTGGGAAAATAATACATTTTGCATAGTTTGAGAAACATAGTTTAGGAAAACCTGACTTAGCCTAATTGCTAAAATCCATTTCACTATGATTGGTTTGAAATCTGGGCACCACCAACAGGTCAGATACTGCCAACAGTAGATTTGAGCCCAGACTTGTACAATTATAATCACCTACACTGGTGCAACGATCCAAAAACTGGAGTGACTGTTGGTACAACACAAAATAAGTTATGCAGGGGTCATGCTTGTAGTGAGGAGTTAGTTGGAGTAAGGAAGGAAGGAATAGAAAAGAGAAATGTGATGTTCTGTACTAGTAGACATGTGGTCATCAATAACATGCACATTCATAAAACACTGAGTATACTGTACTTGTCTGACACACACACACACACACACACACACACACACACACACACACACACACACACACACACACGGGTACATGATGACAGGAAACAGCTGTGTTGACTGGTACACCATTGTTTACAGGGGGTTGTTATTACACACAATAACTGTATGGACCGACTTTTTGTGCTAGTAAAAAGGACTGTGTATGCATTTTTTAAATTCAATAATGTGGATAACTTTATTCAGTCCAGTTTTAAGATTAAATTCATTGTAAACTAATTAAATACATCCAGTTTTTATTGTACAACTTGTATGTGTATTTTACAGGGTAGAATAATTTTGAATTATATATTCTGCATCTGCAATATTAAATAACTCCGTATATTCATCCAAAAGCCGCATGCATCTTTTCATTGGGTGTGTGCTGTTGCGCAGTATTCCAGGCTTTACGGTAATGATCCCATTCTGCTTTTTTTCCCAATCGTTGAGTGAGTGGAGAGCGGAGCGCCTGCTGCTGCCTGGGAATTCTGTTAAAGCACATCTGCGGCCACTGCCATGGCTGAACGCCGCGCATTCGCCCAGAAAATCAGCAGGTAAAGAACCGAGTCTCCGTTAAAGAATCACCGAACGCATAATCGCTTTTGTGCTGGTCGCCCCGAGACCTCCTCCGCTGCGGGAAACCCTGTGAAGGAGGCCCCGTAGCCTGGCTCTCCTTGTGAGCTAACCGCTCGTTAGCTGTAACGGTAGAGATGCTCAGACCCACCCAGCTGCCACTTTTCGTTTCCGCTGAATGAAAACAAAACGCCGATACGGCCGTAGACGCGAAAGTGTCCCAGCACTAAAAACTCTTTCCAGTGCTATCCCGAAGTCAAAGGGGCTGAGCTGTAGTGAGATGTCAACCTTTTAATTGTGCACAGCTAGCTGTCTAGTCTACTGTAGCTAACGATGGGAAGCTAGTATAAATACTGACGCTGACAGGGATGCGACTAAACTTTCAGCTATGTTGTCAAAAACGGCCGATAGTCAGGAGACGACTTATTTAAAACAAAAGCCTCTCACAAGTACGTTTACACACTGATATCATAATCTCTGCTTCTCAGACAGATCTAAGTAATCTGCTTAACAAAGGGCTTTGTCAAGCTGTCAATCGGCACCATCCCAGTTTTACACGTTTCAGAAATCCACACATGGGCATGTTTTATCTCATTTTACCCTCCGTTAACACTCAAGTAGTTCTATGTTTATTTAAGAACGTGAGCTCTTTGTTGTGTTTTTGTGCCATATGTAATTCATGAGATAATCACAAAAGCTGTTGCACATTTATTGCTGTTGATCTGCCCTTTATGTCACAGTTAATGCATATTCTAGCCAATCTGATTAATGGGGAGTTACATATTAGTTATTTCTATGTTGACGTCAAGATTAAAGGAATGTTACTCAAGGAATTTTAAGATTTAATTTTGATTTTAACATGCTCATTACAGTCTCTTAATAATTTTATCCAAGTTATGACCTCCAAAAATAACTACGTGACTTAAACTCAAAATATAAGCTTGGGAACTTGAAGAGTGGTTTCAGGTTTGTTTGTACAGAACTTAAAAATAAATAATAAACAACTTATGGATGGTGAAAACATATTGACATCAATAGCAAAAAATAGATAAAAAATAAAACAATCTAAGATGTGTGTGTGTGTGTGTGTGTGTGTGTGTGTAAGTGTGTGTGTGTGTGTGTGTGTGTGTGTAAGTAATATTATTAGGGCTGGACGTCGTCCAGTGGACGATATGACCTAAAATCAATAGCACAGTGTATTGAGGATTTCACCTTGAAACTGATAAATGGGCAATAACTGCAAGTATGCTCAAAAACAAATTGTCCACTAGAGGGAGCTGTCATGTATTACCTCGAGATGGTACAGCTTCGGGACATGAACTTCGCCAACCTACACGCATATTTAAATGTTTTTTAATTATCGAATTAATTGACATGGGAAAAACGACATTGATTACAGTAAAAAATTTCAATAATGATAAATCTTTTATGTATAGCCCATATAAAAATATAAATGATATTATTATTATTATTATATTATTATTATTATTATTATTATTATTATTATTATTATTATTATTATTATTATATATGTTTATGTATTTAGCAGACGCTTTTGTCCAAAGCGACTTACAAGTGATAATCGGCATGTTGCCCTTGAGGCTAACAACAACAATAACAACAACTTGACATCAATCATGGAGAGGAGGGAACAAAGGAGTGGACGGTAGAGACGGGGGACGGGTGCAGGGAGGGTGCTAGTTTAGACGATGCTCTCTGAAGAGCAGGGTCTTCAGGAGTTTCTTGAAAATTGAAAAGGAAGCCGATGTTCTGGTAGTGCTTGGAAGGTCATTCCACATTTATATACATACATATATATATATATATATATATATATATATATATATATATATATATATATATATATATATATGTAATGTTTAAATTTCCTTTACTTGCATGTATCTTTTTTGACTGAATGAATAGAGTCTAGGCTGTTTCTCAAAACTCAAGTACGCTAGTACGTTCTTGTGTCCTTGACAAGTATGTTCATGGTAAGCACAGCAGTACGTCTGTTCTGCTGAGTTTGGGAGGATGAGGACAGCATTTGGAACAAAACTGTCCAGAATTGATAAAACATCATTCCCTGCTGCTAAATGAATACATTAGTTTCGTTTTTATCTAAACAGAGCTTTTATTTTGATAGTGGGTCAGCTAATGACCATTATGAGGCATCGTGTATAGTCTGAAAATAACAAAAACAAACACACACTGCAAATTTTCTTTATTTGTATTTCTGAAATAAAATACTACAATTATGAGCTTTCCCCTCTGCTGTTCAGACTGTAACAGTTTGAGAAGCAGTGCATTATGGGATACTTTGCTGTATCAAGTCTGCAGAAAGATGCGTTGATGCAGCCTTGATACCATGGGCGGAGCAAGAACACATCTGGGAACTTTGCGTTAACTTGTCATATGTGCTCAGGATTGGAGCAATACTTGGGCTGTTGAGGTTTCACAAGTTCAGACAAGTACGCATATTGAGGAACAGCCTAAGTCTCCTCCTCCGTTCGGCTCATGGGTCGCCTGAGCAAAAGAAATAAAAATGAATGCAAGTGAACAGGGCTACAAAAGCTATTTTCTGGTCTGCTTTGCCTTATACCCCGAATCACTCTTATGTTTGACTTAAATAGAAAATATTAATAATGTGTGAGTTTTGACTGTCTGTCACACACTTTGAGTTTTATTAGCTTGTCAAAATTCCCAATTATATATATATATATATATATATATATATATATATACATCTATCTATCTATCTATCTATCTATCTATCTATCTATCTATCTATCTATCTATCTATCTATCTATCTATCTATACATACAAGTATGTATATATATATATATATATATAGATAGATAGATATAGATATATACATATATATGTATATATATATACATGTATATATATACATACAAGTATATATATACATATATATACATACAAAAAAAAAAAAAAAAATATATATATATATATATATAGATAGATAGATAGATAGATAGATACCGTAGATATAGATCTATACATATATATGTGTATATATATATATATATATATATATATATATATATATATATATATGTATATATATATATATATGTATATGTATATATATATATATATGTATATGTATAGGGGTGACGGTGGCACAGGAGTTAAGTGCTCGCCACGTAATCGGAAGGTTACAGGTTCGAGCCCCGCTCAGTTTGTCGCTGTCGTTGTGTCCTTGGGCAAGACACTTAACCCACGTTGCCTGCTGGTGGTGGTTGGAGGGACCGGTGGCACCAGTGCTCGCAGCCTCGCCTCTGTCCGTGCGCCCCAGGGCAGCTGTGGCTACATCGTAGCTCATCCCCACCTGTGTGTGAATGTGTGTGTGAATGGGTGAATGACTGATTGTGTTCAGGGTATCTGCGGGTCCTTAAAAAGTCTTATAAAGTCTTAAATTAGCTTTTCCAAATTTAAGGTCTTAAAAATCCTTAAAAATGACAAATAATCCTTAAAAAGAGTTTCCAAACGTCTTAAATTACCAAAGACCCAATAAACAAGATTATTTTATTTATATAAAATTTTTGTGAATTTCTAGTTAGTCTTCAGCATTTTTTGTGTATGATGTTGGCGTAAGCGAAACCGTACACATTCGGTTGGTTGTGAAAGGGGGCTATTTTTAGACGAGCACGCTAGTGGGAGTTTGTGCCATGGGGAAGTGCAACATTAATGGTAACTGGATGGCTAATCCCACGTTCGTGACGTGGTTAGCACTGGTTCCAGGCAATAGCTGGAAATTATAGCTTAAATTTAATTTAAAAAATAGCTTAAATTTGAGCCAAGTGGCCTTAAAAAAGGTCTTGAAAAGTCTTAAATTTGGCTCCCTTAATCCTGCAGATACCCTGTGTGTTGTAAAGCGCCTTGGGGGGTTCCAGGACTCTAGAAGGCGCTATATCAAATACAGGCCATTTACCATATATATATATATATATATATATATATATATATATATATATATATATATATATATATATATATATACATACATATATATATACACATATATACATATATACATACATACATATATATATATATATATATATACACATATATACATATATACATACATATATATATATATATATATATATATATATATGTATGTATGTATTACATATATGATGTCACAGCAGAGTCTCTTCTACCTCAGCGTAGCTGCTACTTACCACATGGCCAGGTTTATAGTGGTTTTCTCCCCGTTTAATGCTCCTTCTGTCATCCTAGAAGAAGGATGTGAAGCTCGCCAAACTCAGCCATTTTTTTCTCCCCATGTTCTACGAGTCTGGTTTGATGATGTAAGTTTGGTGAGACGAGCAGTTGGAGTTCTCTTCGTCTTTTCACACAAAACCTAAAATAACACTTTCCGCCTTTCAAAAAGAAGGGTTTTCTTGGCATCAGAATGTGTCTTTAAAATTCACGGACATCATATGTGAAATCCATGGCAATTATCAAACGGGATCATAATTGAACTTTTATTGGCTCATAGACTCCTATTCGTTTTTAGGGCAGTAGGGGGCCCATGGTCTGGAAGTAGATGGGCGTGACCTATTTAAAGCACTGGGTTATTGTCCACTCACCTATTTCTGACCATTTGAGTATCGTTTTCTTTAATCATGCAATTGTTATTTGATTTCTTTGAACTTCGGTTAGAGTGAAATTACAACTGGGAGCAGTTCTTCCACAAGTTGTGGCCACAAAGCCTGTTTGCCTAATGAAGGTCTGTGCAAAGGGCACCTCATGTTTAAGAGGCATCAGCGAAGACTGACTTCGGATCGGGTTTATGTGAATCAGTTCTGCTTTTATGCAACATCAGAACTCACTGGAACTCAGACAGAACATTATTGTACTCATTGGATGATGTTTTTGTTTCACCCTCTGGATTATGATGCTAAACATCACTTCTGGCCTTGCATCTTAACACTTACGATAGGTGTGATGATGAAATGGAATACAACTGGGCTTTTTGAGTGAGTCGCTCAGTCCGCACCCTTCATATTTCCAGTCAGAGTTATAAGTAACCTTCAGACAGGTAGTTTTATTGTGGTATTGTTTTAGGATAAAACTAGAAACACTACAGAAAGGTTTTGTGAATGAACTTGTGTTAACCTTTTGTGTGTAGTTTTTATTATTAGCTGTAATCTGTTATTTGTTTCTGTTGCTTCAAACTACTTCCTGTGTTATTTTGTTAAAGCAGAGGTCTCTTGAGTGGTTTTGATGGTCCAAGGAGTGCTTAGTTCCAGTAGCTTTAAAACATCCAGATTATCTGACTAACCACTGGGCATCGGGGATTTGTATTGTTTGTTCTCTTCTCTGTTTCAGTTTTATATGATATTTGCTCTAATAGATCTGAACTTTAATTTAAGGTAATTTACTTCATATTGTATCAAGATACATTAATTTTATGTTTTTGAACATAATACAAATGTTATTCTGGATTTGAGAGTGTAGAGAGACTGGGTTTTTCTATAAAGGGACATTATGGAAGTTTGACAGCCAAAACATGTATAGAAATAATAAATTTCTTCTTCATACATTCTCCTGCAATGCCCTGGTCCTGTAAAATGAGCCCTGGCATTTTTACTGTGATTGCCTATTTTTCTGTAAAATCACAGAAAAAGAGAGCTGCTCGGGTCGAGCAGGCTGCTTCATGCGCGTTCACGCTCAGACATCGCCCTCCGAACGTTCTTAAATGGTACAGATACAAGTGACGTCACTGGCGCGTTAGCTCGCCTGGTAAGACGTCGGACTTTCGTGCAGAAGACCCGGGTTCGATTCTGGATATGAACATAGTTTATTTAGAGTTTCTTTTTTACATTAATGGTATATTTTTTTACAGTAAGATGCCCAAATTTGTATTTGAGACTCGCCGAACGGCATTGAATTCACAGATAAAAAAGATGTGGGTTCAACTTTCATTTTGGAACAATCTTTTAAGAGCATGCAGGAGGACTGACCCATCTTAAACCTTTGTCAGCTGTGCTGAAGAGAAAGTTACAGAACCAAATGATTTAATTAATTAGCTGCACATTCTCCTGTCCTCTGTCCTCTGAAGTCAACAGCGCTTTACAAGTACAACATATTTAAAACTAAATAAACTACACATATAGTTTAGGGCTGCACAATACATTGCAAAAGTTTCGTCATCTAGATATCGGCATGCACAATACGCATATTGCAAAGGACTGACAAAAACACAATGAATCATCAGCTCAGATATTTGCTACACAGAATACATTTTGTCAATCAAACTGAAGGATGAAGTTTTTGACACATCAAATAGAGCTCTTCACTTATTTTGCCAATCGGGGGGGGGGGGGGGGGGGGTCTTATTGGTTAGATGCTCGCCCCCTGGGCGGACGACACTTCATTTGGATAGCTAGCAAACCCCTGAGTTAGCTTCATTCTGCTTTCCCCACAATTAGCTGATTGCCTTTTTAGTCATTTTAAAATAATTTCATTTCTTTGATTTTGATTTTATTTGTTCTTGAGTTAAGTACTTGTTTATGTATCGCAAGCCATGTCGTCACTGCAATATTAACCACTGTTACCATGCATCACATGTCGTGCATCCCTAATATTTATCTTAATGAAAGATTGAGAAAAAGGAAAATTTCAAATGTGAAGGAAAAAAATAATGAATAAAAAAGGAAGGCCGAGCAAAGGCAATCTGAACCACCTGTAAACGGTTCAGGAAGGTTTTGCTCAAACAAGTGAAAAGCGAGTTGCAGTAGTCTAAGCAAAGACCAGATCTGTTAGACCGCACATTGTGAGGTCTTTTCCACCATCAATAATAAAGATTGTCCACCTACCCATTGACTGTATTCACTCTCTTCCTCTTTACAGGACTGTGGCAGCAGAAGTTAGGAAGCAGATAGCCGGTCAGTATGGAGGCTCCCCTCAGCTCTTCAAAAACCTTAATGTTGGGACCACATCAAGCAACACAGTGAGTAGCATCAAGATGTACCCACCCACTAAATTAGGTCCAGGATTACCTCTTGCACAAGGCTAATTAGTGCAACAGTGCAGAAGTGTGTATTAGGGATGGGCAGTATGGAAAAAATTCCTTTTATGATATTATTTTTCATGTTGGCTGGGTGGTTGTCAGTTTTTCTCCTTTTGTAAAGGCCAGAGGAGGGACGAAGTCGGTTACAATTTGATAGCCGGCGGAGTTGCCAAGTTTGCGCCGGTAAATTCTGGTGTGCCACCATTTGTAATTCAGCACCGGCCAGCAAAAATTACCAGCATTGTGGAAATACTGTTAGCCAGTAACAGGGGCGCCTCTGAAGTGGGGCTGGGTAATTAATCAAAAATGTATCGTCATCGAAATTCCTGACTCTTATCGAGATAATTTTCCCCATGTCAATACATTTGATAATAAAAACTTAAAAGATGTGTGTAGGTTGGCAACGTTCGTGTCCCTTTAAGAATCTGAACCACCTTGAGTCACTTAAAAATGTGACTCTACGTAATACACGTGACAGCCCCATCTAGTGGACAACTTTTGTTTCTGCGCATACCTGTAGCTATTGTCCATTTATCGTTATCGAGGAGAAATCCTCAATGTATCGTGATACTGATTTTAGGCCATATCACCCAGCCCTACTCTGAAGGCATGTCTTGTACCCCTAAGAAGCCACGGCATCTTTTTGTTTGACTTTAATATCGGGTGAAGAAGGCTAATGTTGAGCTAACAATGCTAAAGAGGAATTAGACTCAAATAGTTAGCTCTAAAAATATCTCAAGCTAGATTTTCATTTACCAACAACTCGATATTACAGTGAAATGTATTTATTTTCTACTTATGAACTTACCGTGTGCGACTCGTCTGTGCTTGTCATCTAGAATCTTCTAGCGCTGATGCTAAACAGGCAGCAGCCTAGAAACGTATGAAGGGGAGGGGGGTGTCCTTGTTTTTAAACGTAAACTGCAGTAGCCATATTTGACCACAGGATATCAGTCTTACTTCATGCAAATTTAAGGTCAAACTATTTAAGGTCAAACTAAAATTGTAAGATTTATGGGTCTTGTAAAATTCCAAACGGGTCAAATAATTAACAGAGTAACACAAAAAAAGAGAAGTTCAGAGGAGAGCAAAATTTTAGAAAACTTACGGCAGGGAGTTGAATGTACATGGCAGTTGAATTGATGACAATTTCAAGCGCTGCCTGAATAAAATAATTGGATGCAAGAGTTATGAGTATATGGGGGATTTGGTCTCAGATGTGGTAGCTGTACTCTACATTAGGCATGATCTGGTGGGATGTGTGATTCTGACATCTGCATGTATAATGGTGTATACCAGAAGAGTCTATGGGAGTAATGAGCATCGGCTTCTTTGTACTCCTTTTTGAACTCGCAATGAAAGTAGGGATGCAACGATACCACTTTTTTCCAAACCGATACGATACCGATACTTGGATCTGAGTACTCGCTGATACCAATTATCAATACCGATACTTCTACCACAAAAGAAAAGGCAATGATTTGGAATACAGATTTTATTTTATTTTCTGCTTTCAACAGGAAAAGACTGTGAGTTAGATTAAAAGTAAAATATATGAATGGAAATCATCACAAAACTAAAATATTAGGTGAACATAAATGACAAGTTACAGTGAAGCCATTTTCAAGCAACTGCATTGGTATCGGTTAACTTTTACCGATACCGATACCAGTATCGGTATCGGTGCATCCCTAAATGAAAGTTTTAATTTCAGGTTTAATTAATATTCCTATTTTAATTTTATTTTTATTTTTATTTTTTGTTAACTTTTCTCTGTTGCCCAATTTTTCTTGTTTGAAAGATTTAATCATCATTAATGCTAAATTCCAAGATTTCCCAGCCAATATCTAAACAGTGACTGATAGCACATACACAACACATGTTTTATTTGAAGAAATAAAACCATAAAAACTGGATGAAAAGCTTGGAAGCTTCATCTGTACTTTTTAGGTTTTAATACTATGAAATAATATGACACATGTTTTAGCTATAACATAAATAAATATCTGTCTATGTGTGCATTTAAACTCTAAGATTATTTTCCTAATTTACTAGAGTGATTTGAGCAGGCTAATGCTTAAGTACAACGGTATAGGTGTTATTTTCTGTTTCCATTTTAATGATTACAGCTGGAAATGAACCTCAAATGACATTTAGCACATTGCTGCAGCAGTCATTTTAAGGTTACTGTGTGTTTGTTAAAGTGTTAGTGGCAAATGACCCTGAACAGCCCTCAGCACAAACACAAGCAACAGACCCAATTAGGCTACAGTTGGTTTTTAATTATGCTGTGAGGATTATTTGTGTTTAGTTTTGTCTAGAGGGAGTGAGACAATTACCAACTCACACATTGAAACGTAACACTTTGGAGACACATTCCCTCATGGTTTTTTAAAACAAAGACCCATGAAACTATTAGCTTGTCCTTGCGGAAGCACATGTGACAATCCTGTTACTTGTACTAGCATGCAGCAGTGCTGTGAAGGCAGTGGCTCTAGTAACAGATCTCCCTATTTTCAGAATTGACTTTAATGATAATGATAAATGAGCCGCACTTGTATAGCGCCTCTCAGAGTAAGGACTCCAAAGTGCTTTACACTACAGTGTATCATTCATCCATTCACACACACATTCACACTAGGGCTGCACAATATATCGCAAAGATATCGTTATCGCAATCTCAGCATGCGCAATATGCATATGGCAAAGAACAGATAAATATCGTAATGAATGGGTCAGCTCAAATGTTTGCTACACATTCTGTCAATCAAATGGAAGCATGATGCTTTTTAACAAATCAAAGAGAGCTCTTCACCCATTTGGCCAACTAGGTGGGCTCTCATAGGTTAGATGCCCGCCCCCGAGGTGGACGGCACTTCATTTTGATGGTTTGCAAACACCTGAGTTGGCTTTGTTCTGATTTTTCTGCTGATTCAGCTTTTCCTGGGATCCACTGATTGCCTTTTCTATTTCATTTTCTTTTTCCCTTTCCTCACTACTTTTGCTTTTCTAATTTTTATGATTTTTTTGTCATTTTTTTGAGTTAAGTTTTTATCGCAAGTAATATCGTCATCGCAATATTAATCACCGTTATCGCATATCGCAGGTTTTCCTAATATAGTGCAGCCTTAATTCACACACTGATGGTGATGAGCTACTATGTAGCCACAGCTGCCCTGGGGCACACTGACAGAGATGAGGCTGCTGAGCACAGGCGCCACCGGTCCCTCCGACCACCACCAGCAGTTACTATTTAAGTAACTCTGAACCCTTCCTCTTTCCTTAGAGGTTGTCAAATCTGACTCGTGCTCCTCTTGCCTTCCAGGTTCCCCTCACCGAGGCGGTGGAGCCGGTGGATTTTGAGGAGTATCTCATCACACATCCTCCCATCGTTGAGTCTGGTCCCCTGAGAGATCTCATTGAGTTTCCCCCTGATGACATCGAGGTCATCTACACACCCAGGGATTGTCGGACTGTGGTACAAGCTGTCCCAGAGGAAGGGTGAGTGAAGAGAAATCCTGTTTTTTTAAAACTGTTTCAGTCTGCTGTAAGAGTAATTGTGATAGACTTTTTTTGCAATCAAAAGCATTTTCTGTTCTAATTTAGATGACTTTGCCAAATATCTCTGCTGAAATCATTCTTTCAGACTTGTGCTAAACTGCCTTTGCTGTTTTTCATATTCCAAATAAAACGGCTAATAAAAAGACCATAATCACAACATCCTTCTGCACTCGTAACAGTAGCTTTGAACTCCTTTTGTTTGTTTGCAGGGACACAGATCCTCACGTCCGGGATTGTGCGAGGTCCTACACAGAAGACTGGGCCATTGTCAATAGAAAGTAAGAAGGAAGTTGTAGCACATTTAGATTGGCCGTTACTGTCAAAAGTCTGGCAGTGTTCGAAATGAATGCTTGCTCTTTCAGGTATCATAAGCTCAGCACAGGCTTTAACCCTAACACTCTGGATAAACAGAAGGAGCGTCAGAAAGGCCTGCCTAAACAGGTGTTCGAGGCTGATGAGATGCCAGATAGCAGCAGCTACCAGGATGACCAGGTACCAAGGCTGATCCCGGCTTTCCACCGGAGCCGTCAGCAGCACGTTACTGCAGCAGCACGTCATAGCTGCTGATAGGAACCGCTGTGGTCAACAGAACCTTTTCCACTGGAGCCGTCAGCAGCCGTCAGCAGCGCGAGTCGGCCGCGTCTCAGGAGCAGCATGTCGCGGCCTTTACACGCCGGTTCTATTTTCTACGCGCAACGCCTCTGAAACGGGTCAAGTTCAACATTTTTGGGGAAGGAAAGACAGGAAATCGGACGCGGAAATGGAGAGAAGCTCCCGAGATTTTCAGAATAAAGAACGTACTGCCTTCCGGTTGCTTTACTTTAAAAAAAGTTACTAAATGTGCGTCCCCGTGAGACGTTATCACCTAGCTATCGGCCTCCTTTGTTTTTCAGGTCCGTATTGGCGATTATGAAACGGACAGAACATAAAACACAAATCATGTTGTTACTTTCTCCTGCTTGTTGTTGTGTTTACTGACGAAGTCACTCGTGTGACTTCGTGCTCTGTCGGTGACAGCTGCTCCCCTGCTGCTTCGCGTCTAGTGGGAAGGGCCAAGCAGCAGCTTACGCGAGCAAGACGTGCTGCTGCAGTAACGTGCTGCTGACGGCTCCGGTGGAAACCCGAGGTGAAAATGCAGCTTTACTTTTTCCTTTGTAAGAGCTTTTGTGTCTACCCTTCCCTGTGTTCATTGATGTTTAGGACGATCTGAAGCGGCGATCGATGTCTATAGATGACACTCCACGCGGCAGCTGGGCTTGCAGCATTTTTGACTTGAAGAATTCCCTCCCCGATGCGCTCCTCCCTCATCTCCTTGACCGGGCTCCCAACGAGGAGATAGACCGACACAACGAAGAGCAGCGCAAGACCAGCCGCAATCGTGAACTCTTTGCTCTCCACCCCGCCCCCGATGAGGTAGAGAACACACTTATGCTGTACGGTTAGAGATTTGTGTCTGTCAGACCAAAAAAATGTTAAAACTAGCAGATTTTTGAGTCATTTTCCTGAATTTCCCACACCATTCATCCATGTGAATGTGTAGGAAGATCCCATCGAGCGCCACTGTGTGCCTGAAGTACCTAAAGAGCACTTTGGCCAAAGGCTACTCGTCAAGTGCTTGTCCTTGAAGTAAGTGGTGGACAGCCTTTTCCAGGGAAAATAAAAGCAGCGTAGTCTTTTTATTTAACTGCTGCTTTTTGCTGACCCGCTCGTTTTTCTTTCCCTTTTGAAGGTTTGAGATCGAAATTGAACCTATATTTGCTAGTTTGGCCTTATACGATGTCAAGGAAAAGAAAAAGGTAAGCTGTTATGCTTTCTTCAGTACCTCTCTGGCCCTGAGTTGTGTGGTCACTTCTGCAAACCATTAAAATCGTTGAGAGACCAAAACAAATCTGATGAGTGGACTATAAACTTTCATGCTGTGGTCCTGCTAAGCTTTTGAGAGTCTAGTTAAATCATGTGCTGGAACTGTGTCTAACTGAACGAGCCCATCTAGTGCTGCTGCTTTCTGCTCTGAGCTGGCTACAGCAACGGACACTAGAGGGAAGCAGCGGCATTGAGAAGAGCTGTCATGTATCATGCTGCTCCTGTAGATGCAGTCATTCATAAGTGTTACCGTGCTGGTCAGCCAGACGTGAAGCTGTAGGAATACAGCCGTTTGTTTGTCCTATGAATACATTTCTGGTCTCCTTTGATCAAATGTAACTAACCGTTTGTCTGTCTTGTGTCCTTTAGATATCGGAAAACTTTTTCTTTGACTTAAATTCTGAGCAAACAAAAGCGATGTTGCGTCCTCACATTCAGACAGCAGCCATTTCCACACTGGCACGGTCTGCCATCTTCTCCATCACCTACCCCTCCCAGGATATCTTCTTAGTCATCAAGGTAATGCAGTTTAATTACAGTTATCTTTATTCTCATCAATATCTAAAATAAGCTTTAAATGTTGTTTAGGACTGAATGTTTTTGATGGTTTTTAGATGATTTTTAAAGAAAATTTGGTAACGCTTCCTTTTACAGTCCCCTAATTACGAAGTACTTACATGGTAATTACATAGTAAGTTAAAGTGTAATATTGTTTCTGAGTTCTTAAACAGTTATTACCATGTAACTCGGGTTCAATTCTAGTTTTTATTTTTATTAATCATTCCTAGTGAATACTGCTTAACACGATAATTACACTTTATTACAATTATACACTTTAATTACACAATAACATAATTTAACTTACTATGTAAGTACCATGTAAGTACTTAGTAATTAGGGGACTGTAAAAGGAAGCGTTACCGAAAATTTTTAAGGTTGTAAGAAAATATCGATATGGCAATATATCGTGATATTTTTTCCAACGATATTATATCGATACACAAAAGCTGTGTATCTAATTTTTGGAAGAATTTACACGCAATGTAATATTTTTGTATTGTCTTTTCTTTTGGTGCAATTCAAACGTAGGCCGCTAGTTGGCAGCTGTGTGCATTGGGTTTTGTAAATCCCTCTATTATGGTTCAGATACCTCGTGTGAAACATGTTAACAGTTTGGATTGTTTATTGAATTTTCCTACAATCAATTCAGTCTAAAAATTTGCTAATATCGTCTGACTGAATGTATCGCAATATATCGTGATATATTGTATCGTATCACAAAAATCTCACCAAGACACATCCCAGAAATTGATGTTGGCACTTAAAATAAAAAAGGCAAATACATATAAATATTTTAGATTCTGCCCTCTTAATTACAATTATTCAATACATTAAAAGCTCAGATTTTCCAGTTTAATCTGGTCCTGGAATTCAAAACCACATTTACCTTGGTGTTGTTGAGTTTAGGCAGGTTGAGTTGTCAAATGTACCAAAAACATTAGTGCCGTCTCTGGCCTGCTTTGCTATGTAAATTAGTAATGTTGTAATGGCCACGGAGAGACAGTTCGTTCTGAGAAAAGCTGTTTTAAGATATGATAAGCTTAGACCCACAGCCTAAAACCTAGTTTATACTTCTCCGTCAGCAACTTGGCACGTGCACACACACACACACACACACACACACACACACACACACACACACACACACACACACACACACACACACACACACACACACACACACACACACACACACACACACACACACACACACACACACACACACACACACACACATTGATGCTTTCCTATTCTATCACTCCATCAGTGACTACGTTTACATGCAGCCAATATCCGGGTTATGATCGGGTTAAGGTCGGTATTCGGGTTTCTGAGTTGATCAGAATAACCCGTTTACAAGCATAAATAGAAAGAGTTACCTCTAACTTGCATAACCTGATTTAAATGCGGACGTTGGGGTAGCGTCAGGACGTGTGGACTACATCAAGACGCAATATGCGTCATTTCCGGTTCTTCTTGTTCCGGTATCCATGAAAACAACATGTTTCCCAGTTCGGAAGAGATGGCGACCACGTTTGTTTGCGCTTTAGTGCTGGTATTGACCCACCAGCAGCTCTTACAACGACTGTGCGTACTGGCCTTCATTCGAAGGAGAGTACCTGAGCAAGAAATGGCAAACATAGAGAGAGCTGCGCTAAACATACAAGACGTCTCGCTACTCAAAAGACCAAGATTCCTTGCGAACAGAGCATGCGCAGAACACACGCTTTGATGGGGATATCTCGATATGCGTTTACACGACCAAACATTCGGGTTAGAAAAGGGTTACCCCAGGTGTAGGTTATGAGCATATCCGGGTTTTTGCCGGTGTTTACATGGCCGTGCGGAACCGGGTTATTGTGAATATTCGGGTTTTAAAAGGGTGACTGGCTGCATGTAAACGCACTCAGTGTTGTACAGCACTTCTCCACCAGGACAGCAGAGGGTGTAGCGCTATTCTGGCGCATCCTGGCATCATTGCAGTCATGTCTCTAGTGTGTTTATATTGTGTTTATGTATTTCAGAGACTTTTTAACACAAACACATTCGTCCTCTTCTCCATGCAATCACCACCTCAAAACTTACATTTCCTGTAAGTTCCTGACACGCATCTTTGTACTCCTTCAGTCACAGGTGTATAAACGTTTAATATCATCTGACTTTGTCTGCAAGATGTTCTTCAATCTGCTCCATGTCTGTTGCTAGATATGTCCGGCTCTCGTTTTATTTCTTTGAGGTGGAATGGCGGCGCTGCCGACAACATTAAAGGATTCGGCGTCCTGACCAATCACAGGCTTGCGGTCTCCGTTGCTTTTGTTGGATAGTTATGAAAACTGACTACTCCGTCCGTCCTTGCGAGCCTGTTGGAGAGCCCTTACGATGACAGATAATGGTGTTGCGTGTCTCCACGCCAATGCAGATTGAGAACTAGGCTTTAAATTTGCATGTCCCAACCCACTTATACATCAACAATATAGAAATGTTGGTGCCGGTAATGCTAACTTAAAAAAAACACTAGCCTGAGTAGGGATGGGTACCGAATTCGGTACTTTTTAAGATACCGACCGAGTTCCATAGTACTGACTGAGCACCGATTCACGTCATTTCAAACGGTGCCTCGTTTCGGTACCCATCCTTCATAACGAGAACTTGCCAAGACAGCTGCGCATGCGCAAGAGCGTTTTGTCGTCGGTCGCTGCGAGCCAGTTATAAACAGAGCAGCATAGAAAGAATGCACGCTAAAGCTTGGGTCCACTTCACTAAATGTGATGGGTAACTGGGTGATGATGAAACCAGCAACAACAATCTAAGTGAGACATCCTCATCTTAAGCTGCTCCGGTAGGTAAATAAAATGTTTAAGATAACGTTAGCTTGATATGTTAGCTTCCGTTTCGCTAATGGTGCATTCGCTTTCTCCTCGGAACTCCGAATTCCCGACTAGACGCGCTCTAAAGTTTGGCTTCACTTTACTAAATGTGACGGGTGATTGGGTGAAGATGAAACCAGTGACAACGATCTAAGTGTGAGGCATCATCGTTTTAATCTGCTCCAGCAGGTAAATAAACTGTTTAAGATAACGTTAGCTTGGTATGTTAGCTTCCATTGCTACCGTTGTTATCAGCTAATGGTGCGTTCGCTTTCTCCTCGGAAATTCTAACTTCCCAGTAGGAAAAATCAAATGAAAAAAGACGGCAAAAGGAATGAAGATACACAGTAAATTTAGTTCACAGTAAAGATGTTTGCTTCAGTTTAATTATCAGCTTATAAAACTACAAGGATGATGTTAAAATACAAACAGTTGAATGTTATTTATCGTGATATATATCAAATATTGTTATATATTGAGAAAAATATATATTTAATTATAAAAGAGAGTTAAAATAATAAACACTCAAAAGTATCGAAAATTGGTACCGTTAAGTACCGGTATCGATTCGTAGGTACCGGGAATTAGTACCGGATCGATTCAAATGTCAAAGGTACCCATCCCTAAGCCTGAGTTACTGCTGATGTTCTTAATATATGAGAGAAAAACAACAAAGAAGAATGTCAGAGATGACACGTAACATTCCAGGATGTACTGGGAATATTCAGACTATGGAAGAATGCCACTTAGATCCATAGTTTACATATTGAGTTATCCAGCTACTGTAGACAGTTTCTAGTTTCAGGCAGCATCATAGAGCCATCAGTGTAACTGTCCAATCAGCATGCAGCTCTTCTAATGCTCATGTTGTGGCTGAATGGGTGGGGAAAGTTGGTCTTTTTATTATAGGCCTTTATTATGGAGCTCTATTTAGCCATTTGTCAGGGCTCCTGGGCCATTTTGAGTCCCAACAAAGTTTCATCTGCTATATAGAGGCTCAAAGAACATTTTCCAATCATAAAACTTTAGTTCTAGAACCCCTTTAAATCTAAGGAGAAAATATTTGGTATTAAAGTTTAGTTGAGTTGAATCGTTTGCTCATGTTCTTGTTGCTGTTGAGAAACGTTGCTTAGCAAAGTATTTTTCTGGTTAACAGCTTGAAAAGGTACTGCAGCAAGGGGACATAGGAGAATGTGCTGAACCGTATATGGTCTTCAAGGAGTCTGATGCTGCCAAGGTATGCCGTTAAATCCATTAACTCATCTTTTATTAGAAAATTTTTGTATCTTTTTTTAAAGTGTTTATTTTATTTTTTTAGCAAATGAATTACAGACGTAATTAAATGAGTCATTTTTCTCTTAAATAGAATAAGGAAAAGCTGGAGAAGCTTCGGAGCCAGTCTGAGCAGTTCTGCCAGCGTTTGGGACGCTACCGAATGCCTTTTGCGTGGACGGCCATCCATCTAATGAACATTGTAAACAGTGCTGGCAGTCTGGAGAGAGACACAGAGCTGGAGATGAGCCTCTCAGGTTTGACATTCTTTAGACATCAGATAGAAATGAAAAAAAAAAGGCAGCGTAGGTTAATGTGCAGTTGTTTTTAGTCATAAGGTGCTTAAAAACAAAGTAAACAACCCCACAGAGACCAGTGTTGCCTTGATTTTTGACCTGCTGCCATGCCTGTGAATAAAGTATCACTCTTTATCTAAAAAAAAATCTTTGCAACAACAAATGGGAAAAAGGTTATATTCAAACAGAGAGTGGAAAAAAACACATCTAAACAAAGCGCTTCGCTCTATTGATCCCTGGAGGTTACTTTGAGTTGCGTGTTTAACGTTTGACCTGGTCAGGTTCCCTTTAAGCTGACTTTGGTATCGATCTGTTTTTGATAAGCATATTAAAACACTGGAGTTAAAAGGTCTACCAGTTTTTATTTCATGTTTTTGTTTGCAGAGAGAAAAGGCTCATGGTCAGAACGGAGGAACTCGAGCATCATGGGAAGGCGTTCCTTAGAGAGGACCACCAGTGGAGATGAAGCATGCAGTCTGACAGGTTTCAGACCAGCAACGCTTACTATAACCAACTTCTTTAAACAGGTGCGTACATTTATGCATCCGTCATTGTATCTCCCTGTTTTTGCTTTGAGGAAAAAAAATAGCTTATTAAAAAAAACTGCTGTATTTTTTGCAGGAGGGAGACAGGCTGAGCGACGAGGATTTGTATAAGTTTTTAGCTGATATGAGAAGACCTTCTTCAGTGCTACGGAGACTCAGACCCATCACAGGTTCAAATAACACCTAAAAAAATAAAAATCACGATTATATCTCAAACTTACCTCTTTTTTAATTGCTCTCTCTCTCTCTTTCTCTCTTTCTCTCTTTCTCTCTCTCTTTCTCTCTCTCTCTCTCTCTTTCTCTCTTTCTTTCTTTCTTTCTTTCTTTCTTTCTTTCTTTCTTTCTTTCTTTCTTTCTTTCTTTCTTTCTTTCTTTCTTTCTTTCTTTCTTTCTTTCTTTCTTTCTTTCTTTCTTTCTTTCTTTCTTTCTTTCTTTCTTTCTTTCTTTCTTTCTTTCTTTCTTTGTCTTAAAGCCCAATTAAAGTTGGACATTTCTCCAGCCCCTGAGAACCCCCACTACTGTCTGACCCCAGACCTCCTGCAGGTTAAACCATACCCAGACAGCAGGGTGCGCCCCACCAGAGAGATCCTGGAATTCCCTGCCAGGGATGTCTATGTGCCAAACACCACATACAGGTACAAACTCATTCAGTTTGAATCTGTTTTCCTGACTTTTCATTTGTTAAAGTCATGAATGGAACAGCATTTTCTCTGCCATAATAACCTGTAATATGTAATCCAACCCCCCTAAAACCCTGATGCTGCAGCTCATTATAACTAAGCTCATGTCTGTGACTACAGGTCCTTCTCTCTCTCTCTCTCTCTCTCTCTCTCTCTCTCTCACGCACGCACGCACGCACGCACACACACACACACACACACACACACACACACACACACAAGCAGTGAACACCTGGATCTGGTTACTTAAGCCTGAGTCATGCGTCTGCGTCAGTGCGGAGACACGCAACGCCATTATCCGTCCTCGCGGGCCTGCTGGAGAGCCCCGCAAAGACGGACGGAGTCGAGCTCTCCTCTCTAAACATCCGTCCGTCAAGACGGAGAACGCAAGCTTTTGATTGGTCAGGGCACCGCCACCATTATGCCCTCAAAAACATAAAGAGAGCAGAGGATAACTAGCGGCAGACACGGAGAAGCTTGAGGAATACCTCGTGAAAAAACTCTAAAAATATGAACGTTTAATCCCCCAGTGACTGGAGGAGTGAAAAGATGCGCAGCGAGCATTTTATTTGTGGACGGAAATGACAGGAAACGTGGGTTTAGAGGTGGCGAGTCCATGAAGAGGTGGAGGAGGATGAGAGACAAATTTGTCTGTGTTAAAAAGTCTCTTATACACAAAAAAACACAATATAAACACACTATCATGGACCGGATACATGACAGGATACCACTGGTGTCCTGGTGGGGAATTGCTTTGCAACACTCTCCAGGAGACGGAGAAGTATGAGAGCAAAACGTCTCCGTCTGTGCGTGCCTCACCCTTTTGGAGCTGATGGAGAAGCATGACTCGGGCCTTAGTCCACTTTGCTATTTTTGTGAAAAAGAGATGTTTCCTGACTACTTCAGACTACAACCCCCCCCCCAAAAAAGTCCTGTTTGTCTGCAGATAATGAGGTGTCTTGCCAGTAGCTGATTATTTGATACAAGACCTAGACACGGATGCATCACATCCAACAACCAATAGCAGTGTTTGTTTTATAATTTCACTTCATATTTTATCACTTAAACATAACCAGACCGATCTGGTTCTGGTCGTTCCTGTAAATAACTTCTGATGACTTTTTTTGGGGGGTTTACTACAAAAGTCATTTTAATCCAATGTATCTCCTGTAGAAAAAAGCAGTCCCACCAAACAGTGATTTTGACACATTGCTTTATTATTTTTATAAATATGACTTAGAATTACACAGCGCCTCCTGCCAGGATGGTCGTCAGTCTTAGGCACACGTACAAAACAGTGTTGTATCGATAGGAGTCAATATGACTCAGCAACTTAAGATGCATAACAATGTGATGCCATCTAACACTACCGGCATGAACCGTTACATCGTGAACATGGTTTAAATATTTAAATACATGCAAGAGGAAAGAGTTTTCAGTGCACTGCCAAAGTTTGTGTTACCGGTATTTTGGAGACAAATGGGAGGATCAGCGACATATACAGTGGAGGATTCTTTATTTTTTGTTTGTGCTGTACTTTTTTAGGTTTTTTGTACTAATGCAAGTGGGTTTGAATTGATAAGATGGTTTTAAATAAGAAAAGAAGTAACGTAAACACGCTCAGACACATTTGGTGGTTTTGAAAATAATGATTCTTCTTCTAAAGCTTCATTTATATAATTTCCATGCATTATGTAATAGTTGTTAAATGCTTTTTGTAGCCTAAAGGGACATGCAGTAAAGTTTCACCTTTCATGGATAAAATACATTTTAAATAGCTTATTGGACAAAGAAGCTTATAAATGCATTTTCTTGTAGTTAAATGCGATGACATAATCTTAGTTTTCAGATTGTAATCCCTATATAAATATATTCTGCTGTAGCATTCTACAGCCATCCCCTAATCAGGCTGCGATGTGGGTCGATGTGGTCGTTTTGCTAACGACTGTGGATGTTGCATAATGAAGGTTATGCTGTTTTTGCTAGATCAGACCCAGTAGGTTAACGACCCATATGTGTGTCATGCTTGCATCATTGCAACACCTTAGTAAATCCAACTTACGACATATTCGGCCTGCTGTCAGGCAAAAGTTTAGAAGGCAGTCACCCTCTAGCTGCAGTTGAAGACATGTCTAATGCCAATACTACGTCACTGCCTTTTTTATGGAGCCTTTCATCTAGTTTTAGATGTCAGTTTAAAAGGAAAAAAAACCAGCAAGACCGGGTGAGACCGTGGGGAGCTACAGAGGTTAAATGCCACTATCGGGGACTCTTCGTAAGCTGATTTTGGTCATCTTGAAGGAATACGAGGACCCTGTTCCAGGCTTCCATTGAATACCCTTCCTCCTCAAAGAGCGTCCCTTTGCCCTCAGCCAGAAATATTTGCCATTGAAGCTGGTTTCACTGCAGGCACTGAGCCACCATCCACCTACCAACACAAGAAGCAGCAGTTATGTCATTACTAGCTTGAACAAGTTAGTGGAAATTCTTCTTACTCACTTTTTTCAAAATAACAAAATATGTACCTGAGCAACTACGAGCACAGTCTAAGTTGCAGTTGTCGTTATTCTTGTCCTTCGTGGAGAACTTTGCACCGGTGATGTTGCTCATGGCATCAGGCAGATCACCGGAAAAGTGGCTGACATGAAGGGCGTAGTCCTCGGAGGGACCTTCAACTGAAAAGTTGTACTCTGCCCAGTGCTTTTCCTCCTTCCAGTCCTCCACATCAATACGCAGGATGTAAGCTTGGTGCTGTGTAAAACTTTGGATTTTTTGTAGGCCCAGCCAGAAGTCCTCTATGTGACAGAAAATCAATATGTTTGAACTCCTCATATATTAAATAGGGACATTGCTTTGAAATCCTTAGAACTGCAGGTGCCAATTTGTTCAGATGAAACTGGAAGTCTTTCTGCCGCCTCAGCCTTAATATCTTACGATTACTATTTTTCATCAAAACCTAGTTTTCCAGAAAACTCTTTTCTAGGTAATGCAAGATAAATGTCATTGTGCCAAATGACACAAACAGATAGAATGCCTAAAAATGTATTGTATATTTTGAGTTAATTCCAGATGACTTATGTTTTAGGTTGGGTTCAACCTCTCCGATGTAAGGATTATACCAAAGCAACAGCACTTAGGTTCTGCATATGTCAAAGTAGAAAGTATGAATGTGAAAATTGTCTATACAAATATTTATTAAGAATAAAAAATAAGATAATACAATCAAATATCATCTCTTAACTACATACTTACTTTCCATAACACCAAAACCCTTTTCATACATTTCCCATGTTTTGTCAAAATCCACGGAACCATCTGTTCTTCGCTGAATGACAGTTGAGCCGGTGCCTGCAAAAAAATACGGAATAGTCAAGTGTGTGTGTGTGTGTGTGTGTGTGTGTAAATTATGTGTTGTTTACACTTCAGGAAAAGCTCTTAAAGCTGCAATGCCAAATCTGCAAAACAAGCTAGCTTCAAACCTGTTTTCATGCCTCTTGACAATGTTCTTTCATAAACATAAAAACATTTAATGATTAAGTGGTTCTATTGCATTTGTCTAAAAACCTCAGCCAATGACATGACTCGATGCAGAACCAACGCTTGGACCATCCGATTGTCTGTTTTACCTGAAAAGGGCATTTCAGCATTTACCTAGGTCCTCCACACATTACGCGCTTGTGTATTTAGCAACGGAGCACCATTGGTGTGAGAGGTTCTCCACTCAATAATATCAGAGGAGGAGAAACAGCCGGCTGCTACCATTTCAACTTTAGGGCAAACTACCAAAGCCCCTGAAAGAAAAACACCATTTGAAGTTACAGACAAGAAAAGACAGTTGGACCCAGAAAACTGTGATGGGTGTTCAGCGCTCTCTTGTCCGCTCTGCTAATGCGCGTTCCCATATCAGGCCATGGCCTAGGGATGAAAATCGACGAGAGGTGGGAGTTCGGTGACTGTGTTTAAAAGCTAGCTTGTTTTGCAGATTTTTTTCCACATTCTTGTCAATTGAGAAAATATGTGGAAAGTTCATAGCATTACACCTCATCAATTACAGAAAAGGTTGTTTTGACGAGATTACTGCAGTTACCTGAACTCATCTCACAGAAAGCATAGAACGGTTCAGAATGATTTGGTTTGATAGCATAGATTCCACTGTTAACCTCTCCATTTATATATAACTCGCTGCAGTCCACAGGAAGGTCTGAAACACACAAATATATAGAAATAATATAAATAATGTATCAAAATGTCATTTTAAGCTGCATTATATTATATTTTAAACTAACAAAACTGATTAATCATTTAAAATAATTACCATTTGTCAACCCGGTTGAGTTTCTTGGCAGATAATCAAACATATCAGAAGCTGAATGGTCTGAATCCATTGTCTTATCAGCGGTATCTTGGAAGGCGTCATAGTTTACCTGCAGACAGAACGCATATGTTTTTAATTCATTTATTATTTCACGTTTTTTATCCTTGTAGAAAGCAGTTATTTAAACATTCTCAGATGTATTTTACTTTTTAAAAGATGATGTTTGCATCCTCCACTACTACCTTATCCTCCAGAATTTTAATCTTGATTTTCTGGTGGTCCAGTTGATCGTGCTGCTCATTCACAGCTTTCAGTAGATTGCTGATTGTTTTCTCCTGAGCCCCAATTACTTCCTACAAAGTATTAAAACAGTAATTTAACACATGTTTACAATAATATGAATGAAATAGAAATTTCTTCTGTGCTTTCCTTCTAAGATTTGTGGAAGTGTTAATCAGTAACACAAACTTGCTACTGCTGAGGAGTATAAAGTTGATACAGCTCATGTTAACAGCTCTTGAGTACAACATCATTTGTGAAGATTTAAAGTAACTTTGCGTTCAACCAATTGCATGCAGTTCAGCTATGATTATAAAGGCTAACTTTTCTAGCATTTATAACTAAAGATTTTTATCATCACAGCCTTCTAACCTTGAGTGTTGTGATTTCGCTGAGCTGGTCAGCAGGGATCACGGTCTCAGACAATCCTTTCAGCCTCTCCTCAAGGCTTCCCACTTTGTTCTGCAGTTGTGTGCGCTCCTGCAGGATGTTGTTGATCTTCGAGTTGATTTCCAAAGACAAGTTCCTAATCTCCTCATTGTTGGCTTTCAAGATATTGGTGGTCTTCTTGAGCTCCTCCTCTTCTTCTTTGATTTCTGATGTGACCACTGAGAGCTGGTAGAAAGAGCGGTCAAAAATGTTCAGCTTCTGGAAGATGTCGTTGATTTGCGCTTTGGTCTTGTGGACAAACTCCCGTAAACTCTGGCCAAGTTGGAGGAGGCCATTTGCAAGTAGGCGAACGTCGTCCAGCATGGCAAATCGAGATTTTGCTTCAAGTGAGCTCGCGTCCGTTGTGAGAACCTCAGAGACCGATGTGGGGTTCACTTGTCTATCTGAGATGTCCAGATGGAATGCGCACGTTGCTCCGGCTAGCACCAGCAACAGGCAAAACAACTTCATTATGATTGTCTTCATCAATGTACGACTGAGGACGGTTTTCTGTTCTGCCTCTTCTCAACAACTGTCTCCCTGTCGTAATGAGCTTGTCTCCTCTGCTGTTAAACTGATTGGAGAGCAGCGGGCTGTGCTGTGTTAAATACCGCCCTCACAGTAAAGGCTGGGGGGGAGGGGTTGCTGATTGTTAAACCCTACTATGTTTTTAGCTTTGCGTCCCACCTCCTCCTAAATCCCCATCCAGTCCTCCCTCTTCCAAACAAACAAATCCCAGTAGTGTGCAAATGACGTGCACCCTCCCTCTCTGCTAACCATTTAACCCCAGTTCCCCCCTGTGCACCACACCCTGCCCAACTCCCCATCTGTGGTTCAGCACTTTAGCTGATCAGCAGAAAGCCAACAATGGCCATCGCTGTTTTTGATGGATCGTCAGTCTAATCAATCTCAAACCTTCTAATCCTGCTCACACTTTGCTCTGATTGATAATGCTGTGTGTAATTAATGTTCCCAGGTCTGATTTAGAATCCTGCTGAATCAGCCCGGTCCTCGTCTCGTTTGGTGGGAAGGGGATAGGGCTCGACGTCTTTGGCAGGGTTGAGCTCCTGGGCATGAATGATGTTGGAGAGTTTAGATTCTGTGTTCTCATCTTTACAGTGTGATTGCTTGGTCTTGTCACTTAAAGCGTGATTTATGCCTGAAATGATTTTTAATGGTACCTGACATAAAGTAAACATAATTGCATTTGCTCATTTATTTGCAGTTTAATGCGTTGATTTCTGCAGTTGGCAAAAAGAACAAAACAACAATCTAGTCAGAGTCAAAGGCATTTTACGGAAATTCTTTGTACATTTTTTGTTTTGCATCAGGGTTTGTGTAAAACCAAATGATTTAAATAAAGTTTTTAAATCATTAATGCCTGAACGTTATTCACACTCAAAATATTCTACTGTGCAGTTTTGTGCTGCTGTACAAAGTTCATCCCTTAGATACTTCCTTGGTCTCGGAGCTCAAAGCAGCAAAAACTGTTAAGAAGCCATTGGAGCAACTTGTTTAAAAGGCTTACTGATCTGCAGAGAGAGGGTGGGAGGATTAACAGATGCAACACAGTACCGGTAAACCAGTAATCAGTAAAATAGATTAAGTGAACAGATGGGTTTGTTGCTGCACTCGAGTATTTCACACACCGAGTATTTCAAAAATAAAGTTATTGTGTGAATCATCATGAAAACATTTACTTTGGGGGAAAAATATATATCAGGCCATAAATCCACATTGAGCTTTGATTTTAAATATTAGTTTTGTGGCAATAATTTTCTAGTACTCAATCATTATAATGAGGTTTTTGTAATGTGTGGAGGTAGTGTAATTCGCTTGGTTCCCAATAATGGTAAATGTATATTTAAAGGCCAGAATTTGCCCAAATCCTGAGCCCATCCATTTTATAAGGTCAAAGCCTGAGACCTAACTGATGTGGTTTGTGCAGATTTATTCTCATGATTATAAGTAAAGAAAGTACGAAAAAGAAAACTTTACGAATTATTATTATTTACTTTAGAAGACAGACAAATATTGCATTTGATATTTAATAACTGCTTTATTTTCCAGCTGTTTTTATCTAACACAATAAAAAAAAGCCCTATAATAATTTATCCCCCTCTTCTCTGTCAACCTTGTTTTGTTCCATCACATAGTGGTGAGAAGGGTAACCTCTTCTCTCAGTGTTGTCAGTTTTAACGGTGTCAAACCCGCACATTTCTTTCTATTTTTGCTGCTCTCCACAAGGACAATTGAAAGTTGTGGAGTTTGCAGCGTTTACTTTGCTCTGCTTGACTCTGATGACTGATTAACCCAGGTGGAATCTGAAGAGATAAATTGACCAATCACTGTGACTTCTATTTGCACACATTGATATTTTAGGTCTCTAGGAGGCTAAACCAGTCCAAGTTCAATAACCTACTTCAAAGCTGCCGTGACAGTTTTAGGGTCATGCTAGATTAATTTTAGCAGAAGAGGAAAATAAGTAAAATTCTGAAGATTCCCACACTTTCTTCTCAGTTGTGGTTCCAGCTGTGGTCTCTGCGGGTCTGTCCCCCACAGAATCAACGTCACTGCGGTTTTTGTCAGCTGATCTCAAGTTTATTTGCACTTCCTATGGCGGGGCCTCTTCTTCCTCCCCAGTTGTGTTAAAACCAGCTTGCATGTCACTGAAGTAGCACTGGTTTCCCTGACAATCTTTGGCAAATAAAGCTCAAAATGCACCTCGCATCAATGGGTTTTGGTAAAACGAGATGTGTGCTTCCACATGATGTACATGCACCTGACCAGTATAGCCTTTGCATAGAATTATCTCGGTGATCAATTTGGATAATCTGAGTTTTAATAATACTTTCTGTGTATTTCATATCACAAATAAATAATACCTCTCATCCTTTCATGGGGATTAACATTAGTGGACCAAGCCTCTTAAATTTACCAATCAGAGTTGGGTTACCGAACATTATGCCCTTTTCCTCTTTAATCGATAACTATAAATTATTGTGTAACTTTTTCAGGTAACTGGGTCGAGCACTCGTACGTTTATTGATTTATTTATGTGCATTTTACAGGTCTTATGTCTTTTCAGGACTCTGGTCAAGTGTGATAGTCTCAAATTAAGAGTTCTTCTTTTGGCTTTCAGGAATCTGCTGTATGTGAATCCTCAAAGTCTTAACTTTGCCAACCGCCAAGGTTCTGCACGCAACATCACTGTCAAAGTGCAATTTATGAATGGGGAGGATCCAAACAATGCAATGCAGGTATGCAAGCTAGTCAAGTCAACCTTTCTGTAAAAAAAAAAAAAAATTTCATATATATATATATATATATATATATATATATATATATATATTTATATATGTGTGTGTATATATATATATATATATATATATATATATATATATATATATATATATATATATGTGTGTGTGTATATGTATATGTGTATATATATATATATATATATGTATGTATGTATGTATGTATATATATATGTTTGTATGTATGTATGTATATGTATATATGTGTGTATATATATATATATATATATATATATATATATATATATATATATATATATATATATATATGTATATGTATATGTATATATGTGTGTATATATATATATATATATATATATATATATGTATATATATGTATATGTATGTGTATATATGTATGTATATATATGTATATATGTGTATATATATATATATATATGTATTTGTATATAATTTTTATTCAATGATTTGGATTTTCTGTTGATGATTCAGGACAATAGTTGAGTTGTAATATTGTTAGATGCTAGCATTATTCTGCTATGTTAGCATAGTTGTATTGTTGCTGCTTTTTAATTCTTCAGGTCATATTTGGGAAGTCGAGTTGTGCGGATTTCTATAAAGAGGCCTACACTGCGGTAGTGTACCACAACAGGTGAGCACGTTCGTACGTTTCTACTAGAGCTTAACCCTTTGATGCATAATGGTCACTACAGTGGACAGGTATTCAAAATTGTAATTTATTTATTTTTGCTATTATGCACAGCTGTTGAAGACTTTATTGCATTTGAGCCTCTCCATTTGGACTTCAGTAAGTCAAGCCAACATATTTCATGTTCAGAATGCACGCTGTCCACTGAGGTGGACATGTAATAAATTATTTGTAAATTAACAAAACATTACAAAAGATATTTGTTGAAATTTGTTTCATTCGCACCTAAAAATGAATGAAAAAAATTGTTTAAAAAATCTTGGTTGAAGATTTCGTAATTCATGCATCAAAGGGTTAATTATGCATCTAGAAAGATTCTATTATTGTGGTTATATCTGATCTCACATTCCAATTCCATCCCCCAAAAACCAGTTTCTTATTTTCCACTTCATTATAAAAAAAACAAAAAAACTACTCATTCTGGTATTTTTTGATTTTTTCAGATCCAGAGCTAAAAGAAATAGTTTCCATGAGAAATGAGGGCCCTGCTTTGACCCGTTTAAACACAGTTTTGGTCATTTTCATTCTGAAGTCAGTCCTAGTGGATTTGTTAATGTTCTGGTTTAATGTTTTGGGTTGTTTGTTTCTGCTGAGGGCCTGTAAAGAGAGTTTTCTCTTATGGGACCTTGAAAAAATCAGTAGAAATGAATTTTAAGTAATGTAATTGGATTATTTTTTCAATCACTTAACCATCTCACAGAACTTTTGGTCTTTCTTGAGATAACAATAGATTTCAGATTTCTTGTAGTCTTTCTTAAAACTACAAGCCTGCTAGCCTGGTGTGCCAGACTTGTCCTCTAATTCTACACAGAGAAAGATGGCTTCCCATAAGGAAGCATGGGGCTGGCTAATCAGGCTACAAGCTTGCACCATAAAAGCTGCAGAAGTCTTTACTATAACTGTACTCAAAATGTAAAATGTAGTGATAAAGCAAAGATAGCTTAGTTAAATAGATTAATGTTACAGTTCAATTCAGTTTATTTATATAGCGCCAATTCACTACAAAATTATTTTCAAGGCACTTTACAAAGTACCGAATTTTCCGGACTATAAGTCGCACTTTTTTTCATAGTCTGGCTGGTCCTGCGACTTATATACCAAAGTGACTTATATACCAAATTATGTATACCGCGCTGCTGCGGGCCAGCTCCGGTCCAGGTTTCAGCTCCTCTGCCCCGACATCACCTGCTGGAGCCTGTGGCGAGCTGCTGCGGGCCGGCTCCGACTCAGGAATGAGCTCCCCTGTCCCGCTGGGAGGGTTTCAAACACCACCATCACCTGCTGCAACCTGTGGCGGGGTGCTACGGGTGCTCTCCCTGCCCACTGGGAGGGTTTGAAACACTGCCATCCTCTGATGGAGACCGTGGCGCGCTGCTGCGCCTGCGTTGTTTATTCTGTTAGTGTTACCGGTACTTGTCTTGCAATGTGAAACGCTTGGTCTCAGATTTTGTCAGAAAAATAATAAAATTTCCCCCCAAAATGCGACTTATAGTCCAGTGCAACTTATATATGTTTTTTTCCTCTTCATTATACATTTTATGGCTGGTGCGACTTATACTCTGGAAAATACGGTAAACATTCCAATTGAACCTACTTATCAGTGCACTGAGCTCTGTTCATTATACCGATTCGTTAAAAGATTTCTATGCAAGAAAGCCCAGCAGATTGCATCGAGTCTCTGACTTGTTGTGTCAGAGACTTTACAGCAATCCTGATACTTAGCAAGCATGTAGCGACAGTGGAGAGGAAAACTACCCTTCAACAGGAAGATACCTCCAACAGAACCTGGATCAGTATGAGCAGCCATCTGCTGTGACTTCTCTGGGTTTGAGAAGAAAGAACTGATGAACTAGTAGTAGTACATTGAGTACAGAAAGTATTCAGTCCCCTGTCAATTTTTCACTCTTTGTTGTATTGCAGCTATTTGCTAAAATCAATTAAATAAAAATGTTCCTCATTAATGTACACACAACACCCCATATGGACAGAATTTAAGAAATTAAAGCAGATTTATTAAAAGTTATATTTCAGTTTTTCTTTTTTAACTCATCTGCATAAATGGGGTGCTGTCCATACATTAATGAGGAATAAAATGCACAGTTGACAGCCGTAGTGAGTACAGAGTACTTTCCATACCCTCTGTACTTTTTATGTTAAAGAAAGTAAAAAGTGAGTATCAGGAGAGGGAGAATGTTCAGAGGTTGGCAGTAGTGTGCCAGCCGATGACTCCCTCCAGGACGGCATCACAGCTTTGCGGAACGTTAGATTTGGTGTAGCTTTGAGAAAACATAGTTAACAGCTGAAATAACAGGAAGTAATGCAATTTGAGTGTAATGGTAGAGGAAGGTAAGCCTGGCAAGCCGTCATATATGTGAATATATTAGTCTGGCCATGAGCCATAGACGGATCTCAGTCGTGGGGCAGGATCTATGGTTGTCTTTCAATTTGTTGTCTTTGCAAACAATGAGATGTGCTGACTGCTTCGGATGTCCGTCACCATACACCGTTCAAGGAGATGCAAATACATCCATTTTCAGTCGCTTATCCCGCGTTGGGTCGCGGGGACAGCAGCCTAAGTCGAGAGGCCCAGACTTCCCTCTCCCCCGGTGACTTGGACCAGCTTTTCCGGGGGGAATCCCAAGGTGTTCCCTGGCTAGCTGAGAGACATAGTCCCTCCAGCGTGTCCTGGGTCTTCCTTTGGATCTCCTCCCAGTTGGACGTGCCTGGAAATCCTCACCAGGGAGGTGTCCAGGAGACATCTGACCAGATGCCCGAGCCACCTCAACTGGCACTTCTCAACCGGGAGGAGCAGCTCAGTATGACAGAGCTTCTCACCCTATCGCTAAGGGAGAGCCCAGCCACCCTGCGGAGAAAACTCATTTTGCGATCCCGTTCTTTTGATCACTACCCAAAGCTTGTGACCACAGGCGACATCCACTGGGCTGCCTATTGAGTGCCGCTGCTCTAAAATGAGAGGCAAAATGTCTTCAACATAACCAGAAAAGTCCAGCTGTTTTCAACTAAAACTGAGGATAAACGTATTCAGGATGACTGAGAATCGACATCTACAAGCTGCAGCAACGATTCAGTCAGAAGGGAAACTGAAACTTAAATGTAGCTGCTGTCAGTAACAATCTAACAGATTTAAAACTCTCAACAGGCTAAATAATAAAAAAAGAAATAATAAATCTCAACATTGCGTGTTGTAAGAATTTTATATGATTTATTAATTTATTTATTATCCCTATCGGTTCCTAGTGGAACCTTGAGTAAACTGGCATAAGAGGGACGTGAGGTGAAACAATCTGGTTTTTGGTGTCAAACAGGACTTTAGGGTTCTTTTTATTTATGGCAATCACCTGAGCAAAGTAAGTGGCCCAGGAATTTTAGTCCCGGTTCCAAACGATTCTCGATGCCTAACCCTACCGGTGACCCGTGTCCGGGCGAGGGAACACTGTTTCTATTTGTATTGTTCTTTATAAGGGACGTATGGGCTGCACTTTGTCTGATCCCTCACCTAGGTCGTGTTTGTCATGGGTGACCCTACCAGAGGCATAAAGCCTCAGACAGCTTAGCTCCTAGGATCATTGGGACATTCAAACCCCCCAGCACAGTAAGGTGGCAGCCCACGGAGGGGACTTAAGTACCTCTATCTGCTCTTGGCTCAAAGAAAAGCCCAAGTCTAAATGGTCCAAAGCTGACGCCAAAGCTGTTTCAAACGAGCCCCCAGCATCAAAGTTGTTCTGCCCTTTCACATCATCCTGCCTACCAAACTGATGAGAGCGCTTTGATTGCTATAACACAATAGTGCTCAGGCCAATGGTAGACCTGCATTGGCTCCTGTAGAGCGTGGCTAGACTGATATGCAGAGCAAAGCCATTTTGCTTCGGCAACTGTCCGTAGAGATCTCTAGGCAAAGAGAAAAGTAGCAGAGTGTGGTAAATGGTCAGTATGTCCTCCAGTAGCCTAAGCTCTCATAGCAGCATAACTACAGTGATAATTCAGGGTAACCCTGCCTTTTAGAGGTAGGCATACGTAACAAGAAAAATCCATGTCTGTAGACGGGCTCCACTAAAACAAATTAGTTATTTGGGCGGATTTCCACTCCCATCAGCTTGTAAAGCAGGTTTTTACATTTTTTTTTTTTTACCAATTGTTGCAGATCCCCTGACTTTCATGACGAGATCAAGATTAAGCTGCCCGCCTCTCTGTCAGACCACCACCACATCCTCTTCACTTTTTACCATGTCAGTTGTCAGCAGAAGCAGAACACACCTCTGGAGACCCCTGTGGGATACACAGTAAGAACCACCCCCACCCCCGCCCCCAGTAAACACACATTATCACTGCACTGTGGTCGCATTTGTTCTCTCACTCGTGTTATGAAGAATAAAAAACCCTCTGTTTGAACTGTCTTTTTTTTTTTTCCTCAATCTTTTTCTTCTCTAGTGGATCCCGATGTTACAGAACGGACGCCTGAGAACAGGCCACTTCTGTTTGCCCGTGTCTCTGGAGAAGCCACCGCAGTCGTACTCTGTCCTCTCCCCTGATGTAAGAACGGGTTTCCAGAAGCTGATGTGAAATAATGCTTTTATTTTAGATGTTTTGGAGGAATGTTTTAATGAATGAAACAAAACGGATCCATTACAACTTGGGAAGCTTTTGTAAGCTAAACTTGTTAAAAGGAAAATTATGTTTGGGGAGAACTTTGTTCTGATACAAGCGGCCGAAATGAGTTTTCTCCTCCGGGTGTCTGGGATCTCCCTTAGAGATAGGTTGAGAAGCTCGGTCATCCGGGAGGGGCTCGGAGTAGACCTGCTGCTGCTCCACATCGAGAGGAGCCAGTTGAGATGGCTCAGTCATCTAGTTAGGACGCCTCCCTGGTGAAGTTTTCCGGGCATGTCCAACTGGGAGAAGACCTAAAGGAAGACCCAGAACACACTGGAGGGACCATGTCTCTCGGCTGGCCAGGGAAGGCCTTGGGATTTCCCCAGAGGAGCTGACCACAGTGGCTGGGGAGAAGGAAGTCTGGGCCTCCCTGCTTAGGCTACTGCCCCCGTGACCTGACCCTGGATAAGCGGCCGAAAATGGATGGATGGAATTCGTTCACTCTGTTTTTCTCTTCAGCCTTCTTACTTGATCCTAATAAACAGTACAGATGTCTCGTCTGAGCTTGTATGTTTTCGTTTCATCGTGCGTTTACTCTGTATTGTATTTCAGGTTCCTCTCCCGGGAATGAAGTGGGTAGACAACCACCGAGGCGTGTTTAATGTGGAACTGGTGGCTGTTTCAACCATCCACACACAGGTAATACGAGTTTTAATGAGCTGGTATGTCCTCTGATGTCTTATGTTGTCTGTTATGATCTAAATCCATGCTTGAAAACCCATCAAATGTATTTGTATTGCTATTTATAACCACAATGGGAATATTTTCCACAAGTTAAAATAAATAATTTTGGTACTTTTAGACAGTGGGGCCTTGTCCACTCTAGTTTGTTAGTGGGTGAATTGGACCCAGCCAGTAATTTACTGAGGACTACTTCATCTCTGTGTTGGCTGCTGTGTGGAGGTCTGACTGTGGGTCCTAGGGGCCTAACTGGGACTAATGTGCTCATAAATCACTGCTCTTGGGACAGATGAGATTTACTGGATTCTCCCGTGTTCTTGTGGTAATGTTCGTTTTGCGGTCTTTACTCAGTGAGCCAACTTGCCGATCCCGAGACGAGTACAGATGAGCAGATCCAAGTACACTTTAAGTGTCTGAGTTCTGGAGTTCTACTTTTCCTCTTTAACTTTTTTCAACTTTGTGATTTTGTTTCATTCATTTTAGTTGTGACAATTTAGTTTTTTAATCTTTGTTTTAACATTTAGCAGTCTCTTAGAACATTTGTGTCATTTTTTTCACTTCTTACCCCTAATCTCTCCTTCCAGGACCAGTACCTGGATAAGTTCTTTGCCTTGGTACATGCCCTGGATGAGCACGTGTTCCCGGTCAGGATAGGAGACATGCGCATCATGGAAAACAACCTGGAAACCGAGCTCAAGTCCAGCATTGCAGCACTCACCTCGGCCCAGCTAGAGCCGGTGGTTCGATTCCTCCACCTCCTGCTTGACAAGTTGGTGCTGCTGGTGGTTCGGCCGCCGGTCATTGCTGGGCAGATCGGTGAGATTCTGGATTGCTCTAACTAAAAATCAGAGAGCACACGGGACCCAGGTCAGTTTTAGAGTCATTATGAGTCTTTCTGTGTGTGTTTTAGTGAATCTAGGACAAGCGTCCTTCGAGGTGATGGCGTCTGTAGTGAACCGACTTCATAAGTACCTGGACACCAGCCAGGACATTCATGGCCGCAACAGTCTGCTGTCCTCTTACATCCACTACGTCTTCCGCTTACCTAGCACAGACCCCAACTCACCATCACCAGGTATCTCATTAAACAAAGAGCTTGTCACTCTTTTATTTATTCTTTATCTATTCTTCTTTTTTTCCCACCTTTTGAGTTAACAGCATCCGTTTCCCAGCTCGCCCTCACTGCTCGTCTGTCACTAGACTGGCTCGCCATAATTTTTCTTCTATTTCTTTTTATCTTTTGCCTTTTTTCCCCCCTTCCTACATTTGTTTTGTCTCCCGCCTGCCCAACACAGACCCCAACTCATCCCTAACAGGTAGCTATATATTCCACTAATACACACCTGCAATTACGTTTGCACGTTGGATATTTTTTGGAATAATTTAACGTTAATTCCCGAATTAAAACACAGAAAATGTTGATAAATAAGGATTTATGAAATTGAAGGTTCACAGCCTTGTGGTGCTACCCTCCACATCCCAGATGACTCATCCATTTTTGCCTTTCTTGTTTGTTGTCCCCAGGTCCTGGAGGGCTTGGAGGTTCGGTTCACTATGCCACCATGGCTCGCTCAGCAGTTCGACCAGCCAGCCTCAACCTCAGTCGCTCCCGTAGCCTTAGCAACAGCAACCCTGATATTTCTGGTACGCCCACCTCTCCTGATGACGAGGTTCGCTCGATAATTGGCAGCAAGGTAAGAGTAAAAGCTGATTATTTGTCTTGATGCCATGAAGGGAGCAAACATGGTCTGGAAGAAGCCACACTCAAAATGTTACATGTTGTCCTAAAGTACACAGAGCCAGCAGCATGGCTGTTTTTTAATTACCTAACCGTAGAAACTATTTGGCTCGTCCACACCACACGTGGATGACAGATACCACAGTTAATTATTTAACATTGTTGTAATCTAGTAGCTCTTATTGACTGGGGAAGTGTTTTAGTTCTGTGTGCTAGAGCCCTGCGTGGGACTGGGATTGTAGTGGGCCCAACACAAATCTCTCAGGAGTGGGTGGTTGTATGGAAGCTGGAGGCTGAGAGCAGGAATACAAAAAGACAGAGTATAAAACAAAATCAGAGGATGGAAACTCTGCTATAAGGAAAAGCGTGTTGTTCTGTAAATATAAGCGTATTTCTTATATATTTTGTATTTCCTACATACTACATGCATTTTGTATTGTTATATGTTATACAGGATACCTGCAGATTATATCATTAAGTCATTAAAAGCTATAAAAATTACAAGTAATCCTTAAAGGGACTTTACGGAGTTTTGAATTTTTATGTTCGCGATTGCCCCCTCAGGCCAAAAGCGTAACTGCAGCTTCAATAGTAGGCTCGTGTACGAGGCGCGCATGCTGTACGTGCACACTCCTTAACGAAAATAACAGCTGAGACAGTCCTGTGTGTGTGTGTGTGTGTGTGGGGGGGGGGGGGGGGGGGGGGGCGGAGGACAGGAGAACATGCAGCTAATTAATTAAATAATTTGGTTCTGTGCCTTTCTCTTCAGCACAGCTGACAAAGGTTTAAGATGGGTCAGTCCTCCTGCATGCTCAGATCATTCCCTTCCCTTGCTTGAAAAATAGTTCCAAAATCAAAGTTGAACCCACATCATTTTTATCTGTGAATTCAATGCCGTTCGGCGAGTCTCAATAAAAAATTTGGGCATCTTACTGTAAAAAAATATACCATAAATGTAAAAAAGAAACTCTATGTTCACATCCAGAATCGAACCCAGGACTTCTGCACGAGAGTCCGACGTCTTACTAGGCGAGCTAAAGCACCAGTGACATCCTTTGTATCTGTAACATTTATATCCTTGATGACAGCTGAAACAACGTTCAAAGAACGGTTTGGAGCGCTGTGCCTGAGCGTGAACGAGCATGAAGCAGTCTGCTCGACCCGAGCATCTCTCTTTTTCTGTGATTTTACAGAAAAACAGGCAATCACAGTAAAAATGCCAGGGCTCATTCTACAGGACCAGGGCATTGCAGGAGAATGTATGAAGAAGAAATGTATTATTTCTATACATTTTGGCTGTCAAACTTCCATAATGCCCCTTTAAAGCAGAAATCTGGAGTTTTTTTTCTCAAAAGGCACCATCTGGTGTGGAAAAATGTAGCACCATTAAGCAGCGCTACTGGCTTCCATGATTCCGTTATACTTACTTCTCCTTGAGAAATGTTGCCAACTTTGCATCAGTCTAAGTGTCTTTACTTTTTGACATACGTGGATGTCTAACACTAATGGCTAATGCTGTCAAATGTAATTGGCTCTATAAGATGTGGAGCGGGCTTAGCAAAACAAAACGCGTAACGCCTGCGTTATATCAGTGCAGAATCACTTTTAGGGATTTCAAAAAAATCATGCATACCGTATTAACCCGATTATAAGACGACCCCCTTTCCAAGACTAATCTTCAGGAAAAGACAAAAACAAAATCACTTTTTAAATAAACAATTTTTATTGAACATTTGAGAACAAATACTGAGAAAAAATAAAATTTTAATGTAAACTATCAGAACTTTGCTGACATGTGAAATCAAAAGTCAAATGAGGCTTTTATTCAGATGCCCTCTGCCTCGCTGTACTCACTCACTCTCGTGCTGCTGCTGTCCCGGTGTACCATCAGCTCGCTACACCTGCTGACTCCTCCCAGAACATCATCCTCGCTGCCATCCAAGGCATTCATGCATGCAATGTTTGATGCCTCTGCTGAATTGGCCACCGTAATCTTAAAATTTGCATAACTTTGCCTTATAGCTTGTTAGCTTGCCCCATTTCGGTCCACTCTGCTGCGGATGCCTTGTCTCCATTTTTTTATCCTGTTGAGAACATACAGCCTGGTGCCCTCTGCTGTTACGGGTGTGTAATGACCCCAGACAAATATCGGCATGTGTTTAGGCTTAGACCTCGATTAGACGACCCCGCATTTTAAAATTATTTTCAATGAAAAGACCCTCGTCTTGTATTCGGGTCAATACGCTAATTCCTGAAAGGGAGAATACTCCAGATTGCTGCTTTAAATCTTGACTCGATAAATAAAGAATGCTTTATTTTTATTTGTCAGTCTATAAAAAAAACTGTCACATTTTTTATTGCAATTTGTATTTGTGTGAACAAGACTGACACAAGAAGAAACACCAACATTAATTTGGGTGCATGTGTGTGGGAGGAGGTTTTTTATGGGTATGCCCATTAGCTGCTTTAGCTAGTGGGTGCGTGAGCCATGGGGAGGTCCAGGTTTAATGGTACTGCGTTGTTTGTTTATGGAGAATACGTTCACTTTCATTCTCTGCAGAGCAATTATCTTGATATTCATGTTATTTTTCAGCTCTGATAAATCTTTGGTCAGAACTTTTTGTCAGGTGGCCACATTCCTTTTTCATTTAGAGAATAGAATTCAGTTAAATTCAATTCACTGACTAGTGTCCGAGTCTTTACAGCAATCCTCATACTAAGCAAGCATGCAGCGACAGTGGAGAGGAAAACTCCCTTTTAACAAATAAACCCTCCAGAGGATCCTGGCTCAGTTTGAGCAGCCATTTGCCACAAATGTCTTAAACTTTATCAAAGTGCCCTTTAAAAAAGTTATAAAAAATGGCTTGCCTGAATGTACAGATACTGTTACACATGTACGTCATTTAAAAAATAAACAAATGGGTCTGCAGAGGCATGCATGGTTGAACGCAGATCTTGTGGGACTGTGCTGCAGTAACAGAGAGAGACGATGGTAGTGGGGTGTGAGGGTCAGCAGGCGCGATGACGATTAAAAACGAATGTCCCTCACAGGGCTCTAGCATGTGCACTGTGACCCAGTGGAGGTTTAATCAACATGTAAACTACATAGCCCACGTGTAAACACAAGCCTGGACATCTTATCACTAACCGCTGAAACATCAACCTGTCACTCACAGGGATGCATGAACAACACACGGTTTATCGGTTGTGAAAAACATACAAAACACTTGTCTTCAGACAAACTGCTAAAGTTTCTGCTGTTGCCATGGCAACTTCTCAAAGATAACAGTAGGTGTATAGATCTAGTGTTTGTCAGCTCTGTGTGTTCTGATATCTTGTAGAAATCGGTATTTTGTGATTTCCCACTTCAAACGTTACTGAATGAATGATGTCATGTTTTTTCAATGGCCTTGCCTCATTTCTAACCGTTATATGATGGATGCAGCCCCGTATTGATGGATGCCCCCTCTTTGCTAATGCTTAACTAAACCTTTCGTTTCCTGTCTCTTTGGGAGGGGGAGTTATTTTTAAACACACCAGGAAGACCTTTTGAACTTTGCGTTCTAACAGATGACCTATATTTTCGGGGGTGCGGAGGGCTTGACATCTTCCAGCAGTCACGACTTGTGAACTTTGTTAACTTGTGATTATTCCTTCCCTCCTCCTTTCCCCTCCGTGCTGCTCGCTTGTTCCCTCGCTTCCTGCCGGCCTTGTGTCCTTTGACCTTGGCACCCCTAGGGCTTAGACCGCTCCAACTCGTGGGTGCACACCATGGGCTGTAGTGCCCCCTGGGGATCCAGCCCTGGGTCCGCTCCAGAAACCCTGCAGGTGGTTTAATGAATGCCCCATCCTCCACTTCGACTCACAACAAAGACAGCCTTATTCACACTGAACAGATTCTGGAATATTTGGAGTTTTGGTTTATTAGTGTGCTTTACTAGAGTCACAAAACATTGAAAATTCTGATCAATTCGATCATTTATTTTTTAGATGTTTTGCTTTTTCCTCATGTTTGTCTTAATTTTGCTTACTCAGCCTATAAAATTCATTACTATGGTTTTAAATCCATTTATTTTACTACACATAAGACAGAAAATAGTTTTTTAATGTAACACAAAAGACCAAAACTCCTGATTATTACAGCATTCTCCTTACCCTAATATCACAGTCCTCCCATAAACCTTGTCATGGGAGTCACAGCCACCTCCATGACCCTTCTGCTTCCACATTGGGCCTTGTTCACACACAATACCAGTGTGTTTTAGGTGATCCGATTTTAAGTGGACCGAACTTGTGGATGTGAATATGCATAGAATGTACTAAGAATACATTAAGATCTAATTCAGAGAAAGTCTGGGCAACTTTGACTCATCTCAATTGCTTAACACAAAAATCATAACCAGGCACGGTTGTGTTTTCTCATAAATCCGACAGCCTTTATTGGTATGATGCCACAAACCTGCAGAACTAGGTCCCTGCAGAGAAATAATGACGAGACTAATGGAGACTCGTGTAAAAATACGAGGTTTGCACGTTTAATTGGATCATCCTAGACATATTATTGCCACGTGTGAAAAAGGTTTCCAATGTCAGCCATTTGCTCATCACATCTAACATCTCTTTTTCTCAGCACTTGCATGTAAAGTCATGTAGCTCCTGATACTGCAATGCATTTATTTGGTGATTGTTACCCATGGCTTGCTTTCCTTATCCTGTTTATCCTCCACTGTGTGTTTCAGTACAGTGGTTAGTTATTGTTACATTTTAAACCAAGACCTTTTCTCTCTCCATTTCAGAGGAGATTGTTTTGATTGTAGTGTTAGAACCCGTTTCCGCTCCTGTCTGTACTTCTGCTCTCCTCTCAACCTGTTTAAATGCATGACTCTTTGCTAAGGTCACATAATCCAGTTTGTCTCCAGAGCTTGGTATATTTGTGAGTGTGAATGTGTATCGAAGCGTATGAGGTCTATTCTTAGCTGTACATCTTCATTTGTCCTCAGTCATTTAGGCCTAGTCCACACGTAGCCGGGTTTTTTTTTTAAAACGAATATCCGCCCCTCCAAAAACTTGCATCCACACCACCTCGTTTTTAAAACAAACTCTGTCCACACGTACCCGGATAAATACGTTGTTATGGACATGCCAGACCTGTAGGCGGCAGTACTTCCCCCGTTCTTAACCTCGTCCTTCGTCTGTGGTCTTCCACAAGGAGCAGTAATTCCTCTTGCAAAAACAAACAAGCAAAAAGCGCTTGGACCATTGATAAAGCGAGCGCAGCTCTGAGGGCATCCATGCTGTCGGCTAGTGTAAACACAGGTCGCACACGTGATGTCAGCATTTTTTTGTCGCGGAAAGTGACGTTGCGGACCTTAAAACTCCGGTTTTGTCCGTCCACACGCAGACACCCAAAACGGAGAAAACGCAGATCTTCACTTTGGCCGGAGTTTTTAAAAAGATCCGTTTCCGTGTGAAAAAACTCCGTTTTCGTGTGGACGACAGGCCAAAACGTAGAAAAATATCTACGTTTTGGCAGATCCCCGACTACGTGTGGACAGGGCCTTAGAGTTATGCTGTTAGACATTGTTAGAAATGAACACATCAAGTTACAAACAAAGTTGTAGTACAATCATAAAATCACAGCTAGTACTAAACCCCCCCAGAGATGTAGAGTAGTGTTCCTTTTC
Source organism: Nothobranchius furzeri (assembly GCF_043380555.1). Taxonomy (NCBI): domain Eukaryota; kingdom Metazoa; phylum Chordata; class Actinopteri; order Cyprinodontiformes; family Nothobranchiidae; genus Nothobranchius; species Nothobranchius furzeri. The sequence continues at coordinate 69,459,371 of NC_091748.1, forward strand.
TAGTTTTGCGTCTCTGCAGTACTGTTTTTACCTGGAGGGATACAGAATGGTTCTGAGCCCTGAAGGGGCATAGGGGAAAAACACATTCTGCAAAATTTCTTTAGCAAAATCCTGAGTTTGTTTTACCAGATCCTTGTTTTGATTTGGAAGATCCTTAATGCGTTTTGTGAGATCCAGAGTCATTTTTGCAAGATCTTGTATTTGGTTTGCACGATTCCAAGCTTGTTTTGCGAGATCCTGATTGCTTTTGCAAGACCAGCTGACTACCAGACAGCTTCACTGGCCGTTAGACTTCTCTCGGCCATTTGGACGGACCAACAGAGGAGCCGGTGAAACTGTCCAGAGCGTGAAATTCAATAAAAGAATAAGAACTCAAACAAGTGACCTGCTCTTGTCCGAATACAGCATCACTGATGTGTTTTCCATTAACTTAACTATTAAAGTACAATAGAAGTATTAGTTGAACGTGACAAAACTTTATTTAACATGCTGCCAGACAATATTAACAGATGCAAATACATTTGTAACAAAACGTTGCTCCACCAAAACACGTAATTATATTGGTAACTACGTAGCAATCACAATATCTGTGATCACCTCTGCTAACCATCTAGAGCAGGGTGTCCAAACCTTCTAAAGTGAAGATGCCCAGGGCCAATGGTTCATTCTGAGCTTTTCAAAGGTTTGTCAAAGGCAAAGTTACATGAAAATATAATGAAGAACAATTATAAATAGATTTAAAAATCTGAAATCAAAACTAAATAAAAACAACAAGTCATGAAAAATGCTAAACCATTAAAGCTCTGGTCAGTAAGTCACCCAGTTTTTCTCCAGGACAGTTGTGTTGGAGTACACCTTTATACAGACCACGCCCACACACACGCAAGCTCGGCTACCCCAGATTGGGGAAAGTGGCCGCTAACACACACACACACACACACACACACACACACACACACACACACACACACACACACACACACACACACACACACACACACACACACACACACACACACACACACACACACACACACACACGCGCGCACACACACACACACACACACACACACGCACACACATGCACACATCTTCAGTGATGGGAATGACGCTGTTTAAAACAACCGCGTTACTAAAAAATGTATTTCAGTAACGAGCAAACTAATTAATTACCGTCTTCTTTTATCAAAACGTCGTTTCTGTTACTGATAAGAAAAAGCGTGCGTTAAGCAGCGCGGTGTGTTGAAGCTGTCATCAGCTGATCAGGAGCTAAAAAGGCAGATGTTTCATCCAAGAGCATCACGGCCGCGAAGAACGAGGAAGACGTGATGAATAGTCTACGGCTGCAGGTGTGGATCTGCAGCGTGACGGCGTGACGTCCTGAAGGTCCGCGCACCTGTTCAGAACACAGACGTCCTGATATTCTACCCTCCTAGATCATCCAGCTGTAACCTGTTTCTGATCGTGTCTTTAGTCCTGCTGTAACACTGATGCATCAGTCTCAGACGTCATGGAGCTCAGGTGTTATCAGAACTACCTGTGTGTGTTCACCACCCAGCTTCAGCTCTTCTATTGTTGGGTCTGACCCAAGTTAGTAAATGTAAGCCCTCCATCAGGCTTGTGCCTCTTCTAGTATCATTTTAAAGGATTTTATTTATTTAACCGTTACTAGATTACCAGCAACAGAAATGCTACTAAAAACAGACAATTATGTGAAGCTGGAAAAATTAAAATACTGTGCAAATTTACATTCATTTTTGTAATTTAACTAGACTGAGAGACCATTTAAAGGCTCGGGAACCTTTACAGGTGTTTCTATTAGCAATTTTAAATTGTAGCTGATTAGGGTCATGTTAAATATCTCACAGTGACCTTTTAATAGTCTAGATAAGTGAAATGTTCCTGTTAGTAGTTCCTCCTGTTAAGTGCTTACTTATTTAAATTATTCAGGTTGATAAAAAACATTTTGGCATACATTTTATTATGTTACAGTCATTAGACATTTATATTTCACTATTGTAGTAATTTATAGTAAATTAAGTAAGTTCAATTAACCCATTTTTCTAGCATTCTTTAATGAAGAAAGTAATTAAGTAGTTATTTTTCTTGGTAATAGTTACTTTTATAATCTCGTAACTCAGTTAGTAACTGAGCTACTTTTTTGACAACGTAATTAGTAACTATAACTAATTACTTTTTAAAAGTAACTTTCCCAACACTGCACATCTTACCCAGCAAATAAACCTGCTGCAAAGGAAAGTACCAGTAGTTTTGGACATTTTAGATTTAGAAGCATCAGCCTGATGCACATTGTGGAGGAAAATAATCCATCTGAGTAATTTAATAAATTAGAATGTATATTAAAGTATCTAAACATACTCACATTTAGCATTCAAAGAAGTACGATCAATCTGTGCTGTATATCAGGGGGAGCAGACCGGGTCCTTGAAGGCCACAGTGGTTGCATGTTTTCTACGTGTCCCTGCTCAGACACACCTGATTCTTTTATCAAGTTGAGATGGTTTTAACTCAGAGTAACAACGTGTTTGTTTACCTTCTGCTAACAAGTGTCTGCTCCTGTGAAGAGGCAAAGACTGAGACATGTTTAGCCACATGTCTACCTTGTCCTCAGCTCTGACGTAGCTCTGATGGCGACAGACGGAGAGGATCTGGGGTGATGGGGGTGTTTTAAAGTTTTTTAACAGGTTATGCAAAACAAATGTTCTCATAAAATGAATAAAGCTGAAGGTGTTTTTAATTAAATAAAAGCAAAATGTGATGAAAGCACAAAATTCCAAATGGTTTGAACTGAAGTAAAAAACGTAAAAACAGAAATGACATTTATTCCTCCTTTCCTGATTCATTGAATACTTTTTATGGGATTTTTGCTCATGAAAGTTGGGTTTTGATTCATTGTTGAATAACTGCCGATAAATTATGCTTTGCTTCATTTATTGCTGACAATATTAACCGAGTCAGTGGCCTAGTGGTAGAGTGTCCGCCCTGAGATCGGGAGATCAGGGGTTCGACTCCTGGTCGGGTCATACCAAAGACTTTGCTAAAATGGGACCCAATGCCTCCCTGCTTGACACTCAGCATTAAGGGGTTGGATTGGGGGGTTAAACCACCAAATAGTTCCCGAGCGCGGCTTGTCTGCAGCTCACCGCTCCCCCAGGGGATGGGTCAAATGCGGAGAATAAATTTCACCACACACCTGTGTGTGTGTGTGACGACTAAATGGGACTTTAAAGTTATCCTTTTTCCTGCCTTTTGCAGTCTTTTTTTTCTCCGCCAGTCTGTGCGCAACACAGAGCAGACGGAAAGAGAGAGGAAGCATTCGCAGTCCTGTTTTATTACTAAACGAGATCATCCGCGGAAACTGTTTGTTAGAACTAAATCACAGGAGATGTCCAGAGTCATCACGTGTTCGTAAGCAAACAGCATTTAATCTGCGTTAACGAGCTGCTACCGCAGGCAGGACTTTACTGTCGCCCAGATGATTCTTCTGAGGATGTTTTTCTGAAACCAGGTCTGTATAACCAATGTTACCCAGTCATCTTTAGAGGCGCGTGCATCTTCATCCACCTGCAGCCGCAGCCGCTGAGATCAAAGTCGACAGAATCGGGGATCTGAGCTGCAACTTGATCAATCTCACTCAAGTAATCGACCCAAATCCGACCCGTCGGGCTGGCTTATTTGGTTTGGATTGTACGAGCGGGGAAGAGCCGTCTGGAGGTCTCCTGTCACTGAGTAGACCTCCAGACGAGATGTGTTTGTGCGGGTCGCGCGTCACTGGTCCTGATGGCTTTATTTATTTATTTGTTTATTTATTTATTCTACTGTTGGTGGTGGTAGGCGTCTTAAATGAAGTAGCAGATAAAAAAAGTGCTGCTACTATGTGGAATTACAAGCTTAAAGTCATTATTTATTTATTCAGACTAAGTGAGCCATCAATAATACATAATTAGACTGAAACTACGGGCCACATGAAAACTGACCGCGGACTGTGATTGGCCCGTGGACCGGACTTTGGACATGCCTGATCTAGAATGAGTGAGAAACGCCGAACCTCCCAAGAAAAAAGGGAAATCTTGGGATCTTCCAAAACAACGTTTGGATCTCGCAAAACAATCGAAGGATCTCACAAATAAAAGTCAGGAGCTCACAAAACCAGCCATGGTTGTCGCAAAAACAAATTGGAATCTTGTAAAAGTAAAGTTAGGAGGCATTTTTCCCAGTGTCCCCTCTGGAGCTGAATGGGATGGTCAGGCTGTAAAATCAGGAAACCCAGTCACTGACCTCATGCAGCCATTCTGCGTCTCTTCTCTAAAGCATTGGGGGTAAGGATGCTTTAGATTAGTGGCACAGCCTAACGTGTAGTGGTCTAGTTGTTTTGTGTTGTCTGTGCAGCACAATCACAAAAGTGTTTTATGCATGTACGTGTGGGGCACATGTGACCCAGCACACACAGTTGCCTGTGTGCTGAGGAGTAGCCCCACACTCCTGTTGCTCCTCCACTAACTTTGCTGTCACCGTTCCATTCATCCCACTCATAGGCCATGGAGCGCTGTGGCAATCGCATGTCTTCGCACACTGAGAGCGCCAGTTTCTTGCAAACATTAACAGGACGGTTACCCACTAAAAAGGTAGAGCCACTTGCACTGGAGGGGGAGGAGCCCACCCAACCCTCCTCTTCCTCACCTCCTCACCTGTACTGTCTGTGGATGTGTGCCACTGGATTGGTTGATGTATTTGTTTTTGGGTTTTTGTGCAGTTTTGTTGAATGCTGTATGTATTCTTGAAACGCTGAGAAGCTTTGAATGTCTGTTTTAATTTGGCTAAACTTGCCTGTAAAGTGTCTGGAGTCTGGGAAGTCTTCTATCATAGTTCACAATTCACTCAAAGGGAAAATGATTTGATCCCACACGAAATGCTCAAGCAGGAAATAATAGAGAAAGGAAATGAAAAAAGGAAAGGAGAATTTCTTTTCAAGAGCTTTTAAAGGTTGAATATGGAACAATTTAATAAAAAGTTATATTTTAAAGAAATAATACCTCCACTGGGCGTTTAGAGGTGTGCTGAGTGAAGGTACAGTATTTCCTTTAAAAGCTATATTTTACATAAATAGTCAATTATTTATTTTGACAGCTCGACACTGGGCTTATGTTTACATTTATCAGCTCGACTCAGCAAGTCAAGCTGCTGCTTCTGAGCCCAGGAGATGTCACTGTCCTTCTCAGAAGAGGAACGGCCATAAAAGATCTAAAAGCAGAGGGAGTTTAGGTGAAGCCCACAACAGATGGACCCAAATAAACAATGTCGCGTATCGGCAGCGACCCTGGTATCCCGACGGCTAGAAACTAGGGATGAGCCGGATACTCGTTTCAGACGAGTATCCGGTACGGATAAAACATTTTTGACAAGAACGAGCATGAAACGAGTAAAACTCGTAAATATCTGTAATCGTGCTGAAGGAAAATCCTCATTGGGTAACTGACTGTCTTCACGCTCTGTGATTGGCCAGTCAAATAGAGCGCCCTCCCCTCCCTACACACAAAACTCTGCAACCGGAAGCTCACAGCTCAGTCCACGTCCGGTCCATCCATGCACACAGACAGTAACGGATCTCTCTGTGCTTGCTTCACTGTTCACGTTTCTTCAGTACTCCCTAGGTTTTCTTCAGTTTGCTTCTTTTTAAAGTTACTTTAAAGTCATTTAAAGTTACTTTTTTCGTAACGTGTGTGGTGCATTTGACAAGACAGAGCTGAAAACGGCTCGTGCTGCGTCAGTCACTGCCTCCGCTCCGGTCGGGGTTTTTTTCTCTCTCTCTCTCTCTCTCTCTCTCTCTCTCTCTCTCCTCTTCCTCAGGATCCACTCCCTCTTTCCTATTCACTCTCTCTCTTTCTTTACATTTTTTAATCACAATTGTCTATTTTTTGCTCATTTAAATATATTTTAATCATTTTCTAAATTCTTTTTTCTATTTTACATGTTTTTTTGTGAAGCGCCCCGTGATTTTTATCTTGAGAGGCGCTATAGAAAAGATCTTTTCTTCTTTCCCTCTCTTAATTCATGCACTTAAATATTAATGCTCTGATTTTATTGAAAAACTTGTTCTGTAATAGTTCCTTTACTATTGTGATCAAAAACATTTAATCTCAACTCTGAGGCTGCTCTGTAAATAGTTTTCAAATAAACAATACACATAGCCACTTCTGATCAGACTTAAAATAACATATTGATGTAAACCACACCCACTTCCGGGTTAGGCCACGCCCACTCCGAGTACAGATACAGATAGCGGTGTACTCGCTTATCCCTACTAGAAACCTTGTTCTGTTGTTGCAACTACGACCTCCACACACTAGATGTCACTTTGGTGTTCATGTTCCATATTATACCTTTAACATACAGATACAGTTTGCTTTAAAAAAACTAATTGTTTTTATTAAATATAAAAAGCTGCCACTGTTGTGGTCTTAAAACTTTAAATGTCTTTTAAACATTTTATCTTATGCTGCTTTCCTTTTCTTATGACCACTATAGAAGACTTTCCAGACAACAGTTGGACTATACTGGATGTTAGTGATGGATTTGGTCTGGACAAAAGTTATGTCTGCTCATTATGCAGAGAAAACTATGAGCAATCAATTCTTTTGGCTCAAAAACAAATTTGATCTTTTATTCATCTGTTTAAAAGCAACATATTTCAGCCTTACAGCCTTACTTCAGACTGGAAACGGATGAAAATGCATGTTTAATAACCAATGCAATCATCATTCTTTGGCTGTTTAGATAATTTTCAATAGACAATTGACTGAATTAAACACCTAACCCATCAGGTAAATGTGTTTTCAGAGTTTGGAGGGTAGAAATGTTAGTTTTCTTTTGTAGATGATACATATTTTTGTTTTCAAAAGGAATAATGAGCTCATTTAGGTTTATAAGACCAGGAGTTGCGTTTTTATTTTCTAAATCAGTCAATTTCATTATAAATCACTTGAATATATATATATATATATATATATATATATATATATATATATATATATATATATGAAGTATATATCTAATTATTACTGATGCCGGTAGAGACAGGGATTTTTTCTCAGGCACCTCGTGGTTTAGTCCATCTGGTTTTGTAGCTTTACGTTTGACTCTCGTCTGACTTCTCCCTCTCCATCTCGGGGTCTCCGTGTGTTTTGAATTTGCTGCTCAGCTCTTCCACGAGGAGTTGGCCCTCCAGTGGGTAGTGAGCAGTGGGAGCGTCCGCGAAGGGGCTCTGCAACAGGCCTGGTTCTTTTTTGAACTCATGGTAGGAAACGAAATCTTTGTGGTTGTGTTTCACGTGATAACAGTTTATTTATTCATTTATTTTTTCATGACATTATTTGGTGTTTCCTCCTGATGAACACTCCTACCACAGGTGAAGAGCATCATCCACCATCTTTATTTTGCTGACCGCTTGGAGTCACCCAGGAAGAATCGCTTTCCCGAGCGCTTCATGGATGACATCACAGCTCTAGTCAGCACCATCGCTGGTGACATCGTGTCTCGTTTCCAGAAGGTGAATAAAGACCAGATTATCTCAAGGTGTCGCCTGGCTTGCAGTGTTATTATTATCAGCTGCTCAGAAGCTTGGAAAACACAAGACCATTAAAAAACGATCCAAATAGTGTTTTTGTTGATTTGTGTTTGTTTCTTTGTCAGAATATGGCAAAATAATGTTTTGCCTTTTTTTTTTTAAAGCAGATTGGAAAACAGATTTAAGGCTTTTAATTCTTCCATTCAGGATCTGGAGCTGGTGGAGAGGCTAAACACAAGCTTGGCTTTCTTTCTTAACGACTTGCTGTCAGTCATGGACCGAGGCTTTGTCTTCACACTCGTCAGAACTTACTGGAAACAGGTATATTTATAACTCTGCGTTGCAGATCACATACTGTCTGAGAACTCAGAGCTCTTAAGTAAACTACAAACTAGTCACCGGTTACACTTTGTTTTTACTATCAGGAAATTGCAACGTAAGCAGCCATAGGAACACCAATTCAAACAAATGCAGGATTTCTGCCAACTCTTTATAAGCCTGGCGGGGCTGCCGGTCTTCCCTGACCCCCGCCAGCCCAAGCATCACTTACTAACTTATTTTAAGTCATTTTGAATGCACCAAATTAATATTTAAAATGTCAAATTTAACACTGAAACAAATACTCAAATCGTTCAATAAAAAATTCCTCAAATTATTTATTTTACTGATTTGAGGCTTTGTTCGTAATTTACACGGGCATATTTTACTGGCGCACAACACCTGCTGTCTTCAGCCAGCCTCGGGGAGAATCCACAACCAGGTATGCTAATGCTAATGGATTAGCTCGCTATTAATTCCACTCCTAGTAGGGACCGGAAAAACATGTTCATTGTGTTCACATTAAACTATGACTGAATAAACTCTACAAGTGAAAGTAAAACCCCCAACATCCTGTTTTTGTAGACGGCTGCAGCCCGCAGCGGTGTGGAGACCCACAGCTAAAACCTGGAGTCATGTTGCAGCATTGCTGCATGCTACGGCAGGCCCTTGTAGTATGTCGTTTACCAACAGATCTATCTATGAATCTACATTGCTGCATGGTGGCGCAGTTGTTAGCACTGTTGCCTCGCAGCACGAAGGTTGCAGGTTCGAAACTCGGCTGTGGCCTTTCTGCGTGGAGTTGCGTGTTCCCCCCATTGCATGCGTGGGTTTCCTTCGGGTACTCCAGTTTCCCCCACAGATCACAACATGCCCTATAGGTTATAAATTGTAAGTCGCTTTGGATAAAAGCGTCTGCTAAATAAATAAACATAAACATAATTTTAGATTGGATTATTTCCAATCTGTGTATATTTAGTAAAACATGACACCATTATATTGTTAGCAGTAGAAATTATTAACATTTCTACTTGAAGTTGGATTTTCAAACACAAACACATTTTTTTTTCTCTGCTTAAAAAAATCTATTTTAAACTTCCTGACATTTTTTTTTAACAGAAGCACTGGGTCGCCCGTGGGCTTCTCTACCATCGGGCTTAGCACGCTTTCAGAGGAAACCCTGAAATGTGTTTGTACTCTATGTTCTCAAACCCCCAGTGGATCACATCAGACAGCTGATCAGACTGATCCAGGTTCTGTTGGAGGTTTCTTCCTGTTTAAAGGGAGTTTTCCTCTCCACAGTCGCCACATGCTTGCTTAGTATGAGGATTGCTGTAAAGTCTGTGACTTGATGCAATCTCCTGGGTTTTCGTACATACCGGTAGGATACTTTTAACTAATTGCAATAAAACAAAGTCAATAGACTGATACGTAGGTTCAGCTGGAGTGTTTACTTTGGGAAGTATTGAGACAACTCTTGTTGTGAGTTGGCGCTAAATAAATAAACTAAATTGTCTAGAACTGTTATCAGTGTGATAGGATCTAATCACTGTCCACTTTCTCCGTTTAGGTCTCCACGAAGCTTTACGCTTTGCAGAACCCAACTCTAGAATCTCTGAGGCTCGATTTCTTAAGGATAGTCTCTAGTCACGAACATTACGTCACCCTGAATCTCCCCTGCAGTCTGCTGACCCCACCTGCCTCGCCTTCCCCATCGGTGTCTTCAGCGACCTCACAGGTCAGAACCAAAGAAAATCTCAATCTCAGTCTACTTTAGTTACAAGCTGATCATAAACAAATGTATCATGGATGTTTGCTTCTTGTCTCGTCCAGAGCTCCGGCTTCTCCACTCATGTTCAGGACCAAAAGATAGCCAACATGTTTGAGTTGTGCGTTCCATTCAGAGAGCAGCATTATCTGGCTGGACTAGTTCTGTCTGAATTGTCGGTCATCCTGGACCCAGATAATGAAGGGTTAGTACGTTAGCAGAGTTTACTAGTTTGATTCTGTGATGACTTGAGAGAAAAACTCAGATCTTTGTGTCCTTTTTGCTTTTGTCTGTTGCATTGTAGAATGTTCGGTCTCCATAAGAAGGTGGTGAGTGTTGTTCACAACCTCCTGTCCAGCCACGACTCCGACCCTCGTTACGCTGACCCCGAGGTCAAGGCTCGGGTCGCCATGCTCTACCTGCCTCTCATCGGCATCGTCATGGAGACGCTGCCACAGCTTCATGACTTTACAGGTACAAGTTCAAAGCTGCTTTTCACAAAAAATAGCAAACAGGTTTAAAAATACGTCATTTATCTGCTCTGTTTGGGGTCGGCATGACCACTGTGATTTTCTACACTAACCTATAGTTTCCTGTACATATTTACCTTTTTGAATGAAGAATATTGATGGCATTTAAAATAAGAATTAGAAAGCTTTTAGAAATCCAAATTTTATTTTCTTACCGCTGTGATGAAGCTGGTTAATAAGTAAAGACTAGATCCCCCAAACAAAGATGTCAAACAAGTGGATCCAGACAGTTATATTTAGACTTAAAACAACAGCGTCCCCCTGTGACCTTCGAGGTTATCAGCTGAGCTTCAAAGGACGCTGATCTGTAACAGAATGTTCCAGTTAGTCTTTAACGAACTCGTGTCTTTTTAACTGTTTACATTTCCATACAAATCTGCCCTAAAATGTTTTTACTTCAGGTTTTGTGTTTTAAAAACCTTTCTGAGGTACTTGTCTTTATCGCCTTGAATCCAGCTAAGCCGGGCGTACAAAAAGCAATTAAAGGGATACTTTGCACCTTTTTCATATTTTTAAAGGACTTTCTTCAGTCAGTCTGTGCTAAAATGACCATTTACAGGGTTAATGAAAAGCCACCCAGCCACGATCACCCCCTGTGGCCAGAATGTCCCACTTGCAGCTTTGCAGTTGCCAGTCCGATCTGTTTGGACCATCAAATCGACATAAATATATGGACAATGGGTTCCCATAGGCTCCAATAACAAGTTTTTCTGCTAAAATGGGAGGTGGCCACCACCGCCATTTTGACCGTGTCACAGGTTCCGTCAAGCCCAGACAATTCCATAAAAGGGAAGAGAGGAGGAGCTGAGGGTGGGGCTGTAAGGCTGGGATCAACTGACGACACCCGGTCGAACTAGCTACAAGCTAACCTGAAGCTAACCCAAAGCTAATGCGGAGGTGGGAGCTAAGCTAACGGAGGTAGCAACCTAGCTACAACTGGAGTTAACTGTGCACAACACCAGAGCTTCTGAGTCAGAGATACGCCGGGCTGACCGCTGGGTAAAACCGGGTGGAACACAGAGGTGTCGGAGACCTCCACAAGCGCCGCTGCGATCTGAGATGCGCAGAGCTGCCGCTGGGGAGAACCGGGTGGAAAGGTTTCCATCCCAGAGCTCCACAAGCCGGCAGCCCGCGCAGCAGACGGAAGCCGCCATCAGACAGAGATGCGCCGAGCTGCGGGGAGAAGTGGCGTATTTTGGTGGTTCTGGCTTGCCATAAGAACCAGCCGTCAGCCCGCGCAGCTAACAGAAGCCGCGATCAGACAGAGATGGACCGGGCTGCGGGGAGGGGATGAGGGTGGAAAACATCGGTCTCCCGAGAGCTCCACAAGCCGATAGTCGGAACCCAGCTCCACCAACATGTTATATTTCAACCCATTTTCTTAAGTGCAGCATTATGTTAAATGCACTGGGTTTTTGGACTCAAATGTTCGATGTGTTGCTTTAAAGCTGTTTGTAGCCTAGTTTTAGGTCCCACGTGTTGCTATCACACATACCGTGAGAGGAGGCATACCCATATCCGAGCTTTGGGTCATGCAGCATGAAAACATGACTCATGAGCTGTACAGTTGGAGATGGAGCTGAACACAGTGTCAGTGAACACGGTGTCAGTGAAAAGATGCACAGTGTACGCCCAGCTTTATGCAGTTAATGATTGTTTTCTTTAATTGGGTTTTTAGAGGCCCATAACCAGTGGGGCCGGCCCGGCTGTCCCCAGGGTGCAGCAGTCAGCAGCGGAGGAGAGGAAACGGAAGGAGAGGGCAACAGTATGATCAATCAGACTGTTGCCATGGCAATAGCAGGCACCTCCACTGCATCTCCGATGTCCCGACCAAGCAGCTTCCTGCTCAACTCGCAGGTAGCCTTTTTGCTCCTGACCGGACGTAATGAAAACCGTCTGCTGTGATATTGGAGTTGAGCCCAACATTTATTTACTTCCCGACTGATCGTGCCAGGCGAGTCGCCAGCATGGGAGCTTCTCGGCCGAGTCGAGCCGCAGTCTGCTGATCTGTCTGCTGTGGGTTCTGAAGAACGCAGATGAGCTGGTTTTACAGAAATGGTTCACAGATTTGTCCGTGTCTCAGCTCAACCGCCTGCTGGACCTCCTCTACCTCTGCGTCTCCTGCTTTGAGTACAAGGTAGGAGTAATGAGTTGTTAAAAAGAAAAACACTTTTGGGTATCTTCAGTCTTTGTTCTAAATAAATTATTTTGGATAAAATGAGATTTTCTTTTTGCATCAACTACTTAAACGAATGATTGCTTGTACGTTTTCCTCTTTCCTACGGATCAGTCTTTGTGCTCTGGCTGCTTTGGGGATAAAAACGTTTACATAGATGATTTGCTGCCTTCTCTACTTGTCTATGTTTTACACTTCAAAGATTCCCCACTGTGCTTTGTCTTTTGTGTGCATCTGTGCTTTCATGCTACTAACTGCTTGCTGTGCTGCAAATAATTTCCCCACCGTGTGTTCTCTGTTTATCCTCTTATCGTCGTCGTCATGGATACAAGGCCCATGTTGTGTTCACCATGCAGGGAAAGAAGGCATTTGAACGCATGAACAGCTTAACCTTTAAAAAGTCCAAAGACATGAAGGCCAAGCTGGAGGAGGCCATACTGGGCAGCATCGGGGCCAGACAGGAAATGGTGCGGCGCAGCAGGGGACAGCTAGGTGGGTCCACACACTTTAGCACATGTGCATGCACGGATCCAGGTAGTAATGGGTACACACACGTGGAAATAAACCAGAAATGATCCTGCTTGCAAATGATGTCCAGTTTCCACACAGCCATGAAACTTAAACAGTGTTTCTCCACCGTTTAGAGCGGAGTCCATCTGGCAGTGCTTTTGGGAGTCAAGAAAACCTCAGATGGAGGAAGGACATGACCCACTGGAGACAGAACAGTGAAAGGATGGACAAGTATGCATTTCATCAGAGCATTTCCTCTCTTGTGTTGTGTAACATAATAACTCGAGTCCAGCAGATGCCTGCTCACACGCACCCAGGTTCTGCTGGAGGCATCTTCCTGTTAACTCACTCACTGCCAGCCATTTCCTGATCACTAACGGCCTTCGCTGCCAGCGTTTCTCACCGTTTTTACTGTTTTTTTAAGAGTCACAGAACGTTGCGCGCTAGCATGATGTCGATGCCAAAACAAAGAGGAGACTCACCTCTTACATCAGGAAGAAGCCGCGTGTTTCGAGCGTTATCCGTTCTTTCATAATCCGTTGTCAAATTGTGATCGGCAGCCACTCTTCCGGTTCGCGCCTCACTTTTTTTACAGGAACGGCCCAAAACGATCTCCAAACACATGGATGTGTTGCTTCCTGATCATGTGATCTGTGACGTATGCGGAAGAAGATCGGCTTCAGGGCTCAGATGTTTGTTCTCTCAGCGCGGGGGCTCGTTCCGATGCTCAAACAGCAAAAAATGCAAATGAAGACTTTAGTCGTCATTGGCAGTGAATGAGTTAAAAGGGAGCTTTCCTCTCCACTGTCGCTACATGCTTGTTTAGTACCGGGATAGCTGTAAAGTCTCTCACACAACAAGTCAGTGACTCGATGCAATCTGCTGGGTTCCTTATATAGGAAACCTTTAACTAATTGATATAATAAACTGAACTCAATTGGAGTGTTTAGGTCTTAAGATGACTTTTGTCATGATTTGGTGCTATATAAATAAACTGAACCTAAATTTTTTTTATATATATTTTATGAAGTTGTGAGGATTTTGAATTTGAACAAACTGGCAGATTCTCATCCAGATTTATTAAAGTTAAAAGCAGTAGAGAACTAAAGTTTGTAGCAAAAGTCAAATCTAAAGACTCGTGTGTCCAGAATCGATGTTTGTATTCTAATATTTTATTTCTCATGAGTTAAGTACAAAATCTGAGCAAAAACTGGTCAGTTTCCACATTTGTATTTATTTAAAATCATTTTTAAAATCATTTAACAATATATTAATCAGCCATTAAACTTCTTATTCTGTTTTCAGCAGGTTTTTAACATGATTTTATTCCGTTGTGAAGCCATTTTACATGTTTCTGGAATTTCAAAAGAACAGAAGGAAATTGATTAGATGTGTGAAATTTTCGTATTTTATGTCACTATTGCCGTGGAAACCGACGACACAGAAGTGAAAATCTTTAAAATCCTGTTCTTTTGTAAATTCCACCTCGGCACATTTGTTGGTGTTAATTTCCGTTTGTTCTCTCATGTTGCTTTGTGTCTATGTAGGAGTCACAGATCAGTCAGGTATTGTATTGTCTACACTCGTGTGCTACCTTGACCCCCCCCCCCCCTGCTTTAGAGCCTTTTTTCAGGTGTGCTGCCATGCATGTGAGAAGTCAGCCAGTGGATGTGGTAAAAAAAATGAACACATTAGTTTGTTTGGATTTCAACACAACCAACTGGACTATGAACCAGTCAGTGAATAATAATCTGATTTATTTGATTTTTGGGGAGCGGCCCTTAGCACTGGAGCCACGACTTTAATCGGCTTTTTGCTTTTTCTCCATTTTAACATTTTAAAAAGTCTCACATTCACATGAAAGCACCAAGAGAGCCCCGATCCTGGTCCTGACTCCCCCATCGTCCCCCTCTATCATCATAACATCTCTTGTTTTGGGGTTGGTGGTGGTTGCTGTGGGACTGTTTTGCTTTTCAACCAGGATGCTTCATGTTTTGGGATTCTAACTTTCTGGCTGCTTCTTTTGAACAACAACAAACAAAACGCACAACAACAACAACAACATCTAGACGTGTTTTTGCTCTGCAGATTTTTAGCATTTTGATACTATCCCACCTGTAGACCCGGACTTACCTGCTTCTGTCTTTACTTAATTGTGCTTTAATCCCTCTAATAAACCGTCTGGATTGGGTGGAAATTTGCAGGTTAAACTGAATTGTTCTTAACTGGATGTGCATGTGTTGTTGCTTGGGTTATTTAAAGAGGATACAGATAAATGATAAAGATTCTCAAAGTATTACTTGGTTCTTGGCAGAAGAGACACACAGAATGAACACACAAAAGAAGATTCACACAGGTTGATCACATGTAGCGAAGATCTTACTGACATAGTTTGTTTCCATTCGTCATGCACTCACCGGGCATTTCCACTGCACAAGTAAGTGTTGCGTAACAGCCACGAAATGTAGTACGCAAAAATTAGCTGCAGTTTTAGTGGATGGGTGTGTTTCTACCGGCCGTGAAGTGTTTCAGAAGCACCTCTGAAGTGTAGGTACACGTTGCTTACTCTTAACTCGCTACGCTTCCAGAACGCGTCAAACTCAACAATTCAGATCGGGCCATACAAAAAGTCAAACATGAAGGCGGTGTTAAACCTCCAGGAACTTTCAAAATAAATGTCACATACAAACTTTCAGTTGTTTAAAGGGACATTATGGAAGTTTGACAGCCAAAGCATGTATAGAAATAATAAATATCTTCTTCATACATTCTCCTGCAATGCCCTGGTCCTGTAGAATGAGCCCTGGCATTTTTACTGTGATTGCCTGTTTTTCTGTAAAATCACAGAAAAAGAGAGATGCTCGGGTCGAGCAGGCTGCTTCATGCGCGTTCACGCTCAGGCATCGCCCGTAGCATTTGCTATCCGTAGCTTTAGCAACAGAGAGTGAGGCAGTGCCAACTCAGCGACTTTGTTGCCTAGTGATGAACCTAGCTACATTTCTGAGGACCCTTAGCTACTTTCTGTAGAACTTTCTTCTAGATATTTCCTGCAAATTAGCAACAAAATAGCCATTTTCGCTTCGAACCGTTCTTTGAACGTTGTTTCAGCTGTACTCAAGGATATAAATGTTACAGATACAGAAGACGTCACTGGCGCTTTAGCTCACCGAGTAAGATGTCGGACTCTCGTGCAGAAGACCTGGGTTCGATTCCGGGTGTGAACATTGTTCATTTAGAGTTTATTTTTTACATTAATGGTATATTTTTTTACAGAAAGATGCCCAAATTTTTATTTGAGACTCGCCGAACGGCTTTGAATTCACAGATAAAAAAGATGTGGGTTCAACTTTCATTTTGGAACAATTTTTCAAGCAAGGGAAGGGAATGATCTGAGCATGCAGGAGGACTGACCCATCTTAAACCTTTGTCGGGTGTGCTGAAGAGAAAGGTACAGAACCAAATTATTTAATTAATTAGCTGCACGTTCTCCTGTCCTCTGTCCTCCGGGCCACACACACACACACACACGGGACTGTCTCAGCTGTTATTTTCGTTAAGGAGTGTGCACGTACAGCATGCGTGCCTCGTGCACGAGCCTACTATTGAAGCTGCCGTTACGCTTTTGGCCTGAGGGGGCAATCGCGAGCAGAAAATTTCAAAAGTCTGTAAAGTCCCTTTTAACTAGTAAAGAAACGTACATCATTTCCAGTGAAACCTCCGTAGCCGGGGTAAACAAAACAAAAAATAAACAACAAACCTTTTTGGATACATGCTGCCACCTTTCTCCTTCCTTGTTATCATGTTAACTACAGAAATCACGTGTGATCTTGTAATTCTCTGGGGATTTCATGACCTCACAGGACCAGCTGCACGGAATGCCATCAATGCCATTTTGCATTTGAAAAGCTCTTGGTGGTAAGGGAGCTCACGGGTAAAACATGTTTATTACGTTACGCCCCGCTTACACATTCAGTGGAAAGTCTGGGGCAAAGCAGCAATCCAGAGTCTAATCCCTTTTAGGGATTATGTAGGATTTTAAAGAAATCCCTAAAAGAGCAAATACCCTCTACTTTGATAATTTGTTGACAATATGTCTTGTTCTTTTTGGTAAACCCTCACTGTGTCCCTCAGAGCCCCATGCAGTTAGAATCAAGCGCCACTCAGCACTAGCCAATAGTGTTAGACATCTGCTTACAGATGTTGATCGGAGTGTGTGCAGGCTTTTGCTGAAATGCCTACAGGGTATCCGCGGGTCCTTAAAAAGTTTTAAGTTAGTTTTTCCAAATTGAAGGCCTTAAAAATCCTTCAAAATGACAAATACTCCTTAAATACAGTTTCCAAAGGTCTTAAATTACCAAAGACCCAATAAACAAAGGTATTTTATTTCTATAAAATTTTTGTGAATGTCTAGTTAGTGTTCAGCATTTTTTGTGTATGATATTGGCGTAAGCGGAACCGTACACATTCAGCTGGTTGTGAAAGGGGGCTATTTTTAGATGAGCACATTAGCTGGTTAAGCTAGTAGGAGCTTGCGCCATGGGAAAGTGCAAGTTTAATGGTAACTGGATGGCTAATCCCACGTTTGTGACGTCGTTAGCACCGGTTCCAGGCAATCGCTGGAAATTATAGCTTAAATTTTATTTTAAAAATAGTCTAAATTTGGTCAAAGTGGCCTTAAAAAAGTTATTAAAAAGTCTTAAATTTGGCTCCCTTAAACCTGCAGATACCCTGTACCTAGACCAATGCAGAGTTGACAACATTTCTTATGTGTGAGTCATTTTGGACACATAATAACATAAAGATTATGGACTAGTAAGTATTTAAAATGTCTATATATGAATAAACACCATAATGTCAGAATAATATCAGTAAAACATGGTTTAGGTCTGTAGCCCAGCTATAGGTACACGTTCTCGAATGAGAGGAGTTGCTTCCAGCTGTAATCGCAGAAGTAGGAAGAGGGGCTTAAGGTGCGATACATTTTCCCACCTCTAGATGGTGTCGTCGGAGGGTTTCTGCTTTAAGGCAGATGATGCATGTCTCAGGTCCCTTTTCAGTTTCTTGTGTTCTTGTCTTAAGACCAGACTTTCAGGTGTTCTCATGCTGGAGATAGTTTTATCAGTATTTCCACTTGCTCCTTAACCTTCTGCTTTGTATATTTCTTTAATCACACACTTCATAATTTGCTGCCTTGGTCAGGTCATAAAGGGTGAAGGGTGATCGCTCAAGACCAGTTTTAATGTCTCCCAGAAAGTCTGACTCTTCTGAAACTCAGAATAAATCAGTTAAAAATGTTTGCACAATTTGGAGTTTCATCATTTCCGTCGTGTGTATCTGTCTTCATGTGTGGTACACTGAATGCTGCGACCAGCTTGATTTAAGGCTCAAACGCTGCAGCCCACCTAGTGAAATGTCTCTTTTCTGTTTTCGTAGAACGAGGGCCGAGCTGGAACATGAAGCCCTGATTGATGGGAACCTTGCAACTGAGGCCAACCTGATCATTCTTGATACTTTGGAGATAATTGTACAGGTATGCAAACAAAACCCACAGAATCACAGCCATTGATACTTTAAATAGGGCTCTTTGTTCAGATTGTATGGCTGCTCTTTAAATCTGTTTCATACACCCTTTTTCCTTGCAGACGGTTTCAGTGACGGAGTCGAAGGAGAGCATCCTGGGTGGGGTGCTGAAGGTGCTGCTCCACAGCATGGCCTGCAACCAGAGCGCCCTCTACCTTCAGCACTGTTTTGCCACACAAAGAGCCCTGGTTTCTAAGGTTAGACTTCTAACGGCTTGATGTCACTTAAAATCTGGATTCAGTGGTAAGAATAGAGTTAGGGTTAAATTGTCTGACTGTTTAAATTGGACTTTGCTTGTGCAGTTTCCTGAACTTCTGTTTGAGGAGGAGACGGAGCAGTGTGCAGATCTGTGTTTGAGACTTCTGAGGAGCTGCAGCAGTAGCATCAGTACCATCAGGTCCCACGCCAGCGCCTCCCTCTACCTCCTCATGAGACAGAACTTTGAGATTGGGAATGTGAGTACAGCTGCTAAGCCTACGTCCACCAAATGATATTATAATAGGCAGGGCTGCCAACTCTCACGCACTGAGAGTGAGACACACGCATTTGACCCTCTGCACACGCTCTCACGCCACACCTCCAATCTCTCGTGCTAAACTAGCGCCTGCGCGCCCCAAACGCGCATCACGCACAGTTTGTAGGTCGTCGTCGTCTTCCTCCGCTTATCCGAGTCCGGGTCGCGGGGGCAGCATCCCAACTAGGGAGCTCCAGGCCTTCTCCACCAGCTCCTCCGGCAGGACCCCAAGGCGTTCCCGGACCAGATTGGAGATGTAACCTCTCCAACGTGTCCTGGGTCGACCCGGGGCCCTCCTGCCGGCCGGACATGCCCAAAACACCTCCCCAGGGAGGCGTCCAGGAGGCATCCTGACCAGATGCCCAAACCACCTCAACTGACTCGATCCAGAGGAGCAGCGGTTCTACTCCGAGTCCCTCCCGAATGTCAGAGCTCCTCACCCTATTTCTAAGGCTGAGCCCGGCCACCCTACGGAGGAAACTCTTTTCGGCCGCTTGTATCCGCGATCTCGTTCTTTTGGTCATTACCCAAAGCTCATGACCATAGGTGAGGATTGGGACGTAGACCGACCGGTAAATCGAGAGCCTGGCTTTCTGGCTCAGCTCCCTCTTCACCACGACAGATCGGCTCTGCATCCGCATCACTGCAGATGCCGAACCAATCCGCCTGTCGATCTCCCGATCCCTCCTACCCTCACTCGTGAACAAGACCCCGAGATACTTAAACTCCTCCACTTGAGGTAGGACCTCTCCCCCAACCCAGAGTTGGCAAGCCACCCTTTTCCGGTCGAGAACCATGGTCTCAGATTTGGAGGTGCTGATCCTCATCCCAGCCGCTTCACACTCAGCTGCGAACCTACCCAGCAAGAGCTGAAGATCAGAGCTGGATGAAGCTAGGAGGACCACATCATCCGCAAAAAGCAGAGACGAGATTCTCCTGCCTCCAAACTCGACACACTCCACACCACGGCTGCACCTAAAAATTCTGTCCATAAAGGTAATGAACAGAACCGGTGACAAAGGGCAGCCCTGGCAGAGTCCAACCCTCCCCGGGAACAGGTCAGACTTACTACCGGCTATGCGGACCAAACTCACGCTCCTCTGGTAAAGGGACTGAATGGCCCTTAACAGAAAGCCACCCACCCCATACTCCTGGAGCGTCCCCCACAGGGTGCCCCTGGGGACACGGTCATAAGCCTTCTCCAAAGCCACTAAACACATGTGGATTTGTTGGGCAAACTCCCATGCCCCCTCCATCACCCTTGCAAGGGTATAGAGCTGGTCCACAGTTCCACGGCCAGGACGAAAACCACATTGCTCCTCCTCAATCTGAGATTCAACTACAAACAGTTTTTAGGGCCAGAAAAAACCTGATTATATTAATTATAGCATTAGCTACTGAACAACATGCACACAAATAACACTTAAGTAATAATTTAACTGGCATTATTTCACACACATAATCCCATCTGTATAATCCAAGCCGATGTGCCTTTTTCTGGTTGTGAGATGGGCGGAGCGGTGAGTTCCACCTACTGTTGATGGGACGGGCATGAGACAGAGACATTTATCAGTAGCGAGCGATCTGTCTCTGACCGATCGCTCGCTACTCTCGCTCACAGAAAGCTGGGCTTCCTACGGTGGTGACTCACTCACATGTTCCCTCTCCTACATTAGTTGGTGACGCCAGTGGGCTTTTCCTGTTTGTGAGACGAACCCCCTCCTCCATAACCAGGTTACTGGTACGGAAGCCTGGAAAGACCAAAATTCCTCAAACATTTTTCCCCTACTGGCTGATATGAATTAATATAAAATAATAGAGTAAATATTATTAGTCCCACAGTGGGGACATCCTCTCATTACAGCAGCACACACACCTAGAGACACAGATTACAGGTCAAACTGATTCCAGCCATGGTTTCTTTGATAACTTCATTAACTTCATGCTGATGACCCACATGAACATAATCCTCTGTTTAGTGGATGCAATTTCACCATGAAGTTAGCTTAACATGATAGATTTTTTTTACTTGGAAGGAAATAATAAGCTGGTAATATTATGAATGACGTGATACTGCCCACCCCCCTAGATGGAATTAAAAAATTACATTAATTATAATTAAAAGTTCCTGTGTGACGTTTGTGACATGTAGCTGTAACTCTTTACTGCAGATAGATAGATAGATGATAGACAGATAGATAGATGGATGGATGGATGGATGGATGGATGGATGGATGGATGGATGGATGGATGGATGGATGGATGGATGGATGGATGGATGGATGGATGGATGGATGGATGGATGGATGGATGGATGGATGGATGGATGGATGGATGGATGGATGGATGGATGGATGGATGGATGGATGGATGGATGGATGGATGGATAATGTGAAGAAGTTCAGGAGAATTGGATGTTAAATTGTCCTCACGAAAAGATAATTTGTATTAAACAAAGGTCAGTTTCCTCTGTAGAGTCAGAGGTACGGAAGAGGATTAGGGCCACTGAAAAGAAACAAAAAGAAGAAAAGAAACAAAATTCTGACTTTTTTCCCAGAATTCCGTCAGAATTCCGAGATTAAAAGTAAGAATTCTCATTCTTTTTTTCTTGTCAGTGGCTCTAATCCTCTTCCGTACAGAGTAGAAATAAATCAATAAAATGTGGAGCAATATTAATTCCCCCCACCCACCCCCCCCACCCCGCTCGCTCCCAACTCCATGACCCCTTATCACTCTTTGAAATGTTCAAAAGTTGACAGCCCTGATAAAAGGTGTACATTACAACATATCCTCTAAAGCCCTGATACAAATAAATAAACTGCTATACAATCATCTTTTTTTTCTTCTGGTCTTTAGAACTTTGCAAGAGTGAAGATGCAGGTGACCATGTCTCTGTCCTCACTGGTGGGAACATCCCAGAATTTTAATGAAGAGTTCCTGCGGCGGTCTCTGAAGACCATTCTAACCTACGCGGAGGAGGACCTGGAACTCCGAGAGACCACGTTCCCAGACCAGGTTCTAATTTACCTGACCAGGTTTTAATTAGTCGTTCATGTGCGAGAGCAGAAAATCAGATTCATCCCTGAGCTTTTTGGCTACTTTTCTCATCTCGTCGCTCAGTTTTAGCACCAAACCCTGATGTTTTATAGTTATTTCTCTTAAGCTCTATCGTTTTGTTCCCAGGTCCAAGACCTCGTGTTTAATTTACACATGATCCTGTCAGACACAGTGAAGATGAAAGAGCATCAAGAAGATCCTGAGATGTTGGTAGATCTCATGTACAGGTAACGGCCACACAAGGAACTAAACAAGCTTTTGTTAATCATCCCCAACAGGACTGGACAATATCTCCTGTTTTAAAAAAAATCTATATATTCTCTAAAAAGAGAAGATGTCCATGTACATGGGGGCGACGGTGGCACAGGAGTTAAGTGCTCGCCCCGTAATCGGAAGGTTGCAGGTTCGAGCCCCGCTCAGTCTGTCGCTGTGGTTGTGTCCTTGGGCAAGACACTTAACCCACCTTGCCTGCTGGTGGTGGTCGGAGGGACCGGTGGCGCCAGTGCTCGGCAGCCTCGCCTCTGTCAGTGCGCCCCAGGGCAGCTGTGGCTACATTGTAGTTCATCCCCTCCAGTGTGTGAATGTGTGAATGACTGATTGTGTTGTAAAGCGCCTTGGGGGGTTCCAGGACTCTAGAAGGCGCTATATCAAATACAGGCCATTTACCATTTGTCATGTATATAGTTTCTATTGATAATATTGATATAATATATATACAGTGGGGCAAAAAAGTATTTAGTCAGCCACCGATTGTGCAAGTTCTCCCACTTAAAATGATGACAGAGGTCAGTAATTTACTTCATAGGTACACTTCAACTGTGAGAGACAGAATGTGAAAAAAAAATCCATGAATTCACATGGCAGGATTTTTAAAGAATTGACGCACACACACACACGCACGCACGCACACACACACACGCACAAGGGACTGTCTCAGCTGTTATTTTCGTTAAGGAGTGTGCACGTACAGCATTGAAGCTGCCGTATTGAAGCAGTATTGCAGTATTGAAGCTGCCGTTACGCTTTTGGCCTGAGGGGGTAATCGCGAGCATAAAAATTCAAAACTCCGTAAAGTCCCTTTAAATAATAAATTTTTATTTGCGTGATTTAAGAGCAGCGGATAAACGTTCCTAGGCAAGTTTCTGCACAAATGCTGAATTCAGTGACACATGATGGCTGCACGTGCCTGATCTGTTTAAAAAATGTGATCTGCAAATTCTGATCAACGCCTTTTAGAGCGGATCAAACCAGCTGGCAGTCGCTGCTACTGGAGCCCGTAGAGACGCTGAACTGAGCGTCGCCCCTCCTTCCCTTCTCACACTGCCACCACACAGCGGCAAATATGTAAACAAACATGTCTGTTGAATTTTCCCCGTGACAATTGATGTAACGTTTTCATCCTACAACATAAAATACTGTGTGGAGGAAGCTCGTAATTTAATATGAGTTTTAAGGGCGGTGTGAGGAGAGTTTTTGAGGCTGGCTGCAGAAATAAAAGCGCGGAGCATCAGTCAAACACAACACTTGTCTGTATGAACGTGACTCTCATAGCTGCACAAGTAAAGTGTGAAATAATTAAAGACATCATGCTGGATCAGCAGCCTGTGATGACACCTGGTTCGGCTCGCTATAGGAGCCACTTCAGATATTATTGAATAAATAAATATAATAATAATGTGCCGAAAATTAATCGAACCAAACCAAATACGATTTTAGCGTACCGTTACACCCCTAAAAAGCAACCATGACGACTCAGCCCATCACCGATGGTCGCATAATTCGTCCCATCGCCCAACCCTAGTATCTTTCCCTACTCGCTGATATGAGTGAATACTTTGATATTCCAGCCATGTTTGCCTTCACAACTTAAATAATTCAGAGCTGCATGACCCACGCGAGCGTTACACGCTCTGTAGTAAATGAAACGGGGAAGAAGAATGTTAAATATGACCCACCTCTGGTGGCCACAAACAAAGTTCAAATGAAGTTAGAAGAAGAAGAAGAAAATATCATTTCTATAGCGCCTCTCAAGATAAAAATCACGAGGCGCTTCACAAAAACAAAAAAATGTAAAAATATAAAAAAGAATTTAGAAAATGTTTAAAATATATTTAAAATGAGCAAAAATAGACAATTGTGATTAAAAGACAATGTTAAGAAAGAGAGAGAGTGAACAGGAAAGAGGGAAATCAGTGGATCCTGAGGAAGGTGGAATAGGTGGGGAGAGCAGAATAAAGAGAGAGTGGTGAAGAAGGTCATACAAAAGCCAGCTTGAACAAGTGAGTCTTCAGCTGCTTTTTAAAGGAGACCACTGAGTCCACTGATCTCAGGCTCAGGGGGAGAGAGGTCCAGAGTCTGGGGGCCACAGCAGCAAATGATCTGTCACCTTTGGTCTTTAGCCTGGTGCTGCACAACCAGTAGGCTTTGGTCACTGGACCTCAGGGACCTGCTGGGGGTGTAGGGACTGAGAAGATCACCAATGTAAGATGGTGCTTGTCCATGTAAGGCCCTATAGACCAGAACCAGGATCTTGAAATGAACCCTGAAGTTGGCTGGCAACCGAACCACCTGTAGACGGTTCAGGGAGGTTCTGCTCAGACACGTGAAAAGAGAGTTACAGTAGTCTAAGCGTGAGGAGACGAAGGTGTGGATAACGGTCTCAAGTTCAGAGCGAGACAGAATGGGACTCAGCTTAGCAACGTTCCTGAGATGGAAGAAGGAAGAGCGAACAAGAGAACTGACATGAGAATCCAGGGTGAGAACTGGGTCAAAGGTCACACCAAGATTCCTGACAGAAGGTTTGGTGTGGGAAGCAAGCTGAACAAGAGAGTCTCTGACTTTGGGAACCAGCTTGTCTGGGGCACAGATGAGGATCTCAGTCTTATCTTCATTCAGCTGTAGAAAGCTCCCAGCCATCCAGGTTTTGATAGAGTCTAAGCAGGTGTGTAACAGCTGCAGCTTAGACATCTCATGAGACTTAAAGGAGATGTACAGTTGGATGTGCAGAAGTTACATTTCTTGATTGTAACAATAATAAAGAGTTTACCCTCTGCCTCCTCTGGTTATATCCTTGTGTCTGTGTTGACCTTTAGGATTGCAAAAGGATACCAGACCTCTCCAGACCTGAGGCTAACGTGGCTCCAGAACATGGCTGGAAAACACTCGGAGAGGAATAACCACGCTGAAGCTGCTCAGTGTCTGGTGCACAGCGCCGCTCTAGTGGCAGAATACCTGAGCATGCTGGAAGACCGCAAGTATCTCCCTGTAGGCTGCGTCACTTTCCAGGTAGGAACATCTGTAGGGAGAAACGTGAGCCGGAGAAGTAAAACAAAGCCAGCGGACACGGTGTGTGATGTACGAATGTGCTGCAGAATATCTCCTCCAACGTGCTGGAGGAGTCCGCAGTATCTGACGACGTGGTGTCGCCAGATGAGGAGGGCATCTGCTCGGGGAAGTATTTCACTGAAATCGGTCTCGTGGGTCTCCTGGAGCAGGCCGCTGCCTCGTTCTCCATGGTGAGCGAAGGGTGTTGGAATATGTGTGATCTTTTCACTTCTCTCATCATGAACAGTCATGTTTGGGTGTCTGATTGTAGTTTAGTCACGGCGGGGTTGTTCTTCCCTCCAGGCCGGCATGTATGAGGCAGTGAATGAAGTCTACAAGGTACTGATCCCCATACACGAAGCCAACAGGGATGCAAAGAAGTTATCCACCATCCACGGTAAACTACAGGAAGCCTTTAGCAAAATAGTCCATCAGGTAAATCCACAACACACACGGATGGTTATCTGGCAGAGTTTAGATAAGAATCAGATAAAAGTATCGGTGTGAGGTCACGCCGAGGCCGTTTAACAAACGTTTTAAGTAGTTTATGTCTGGAAAACTCTGAACTTTACATTCAGAGCACTTTTTTCACACAGACCCGCTGTTTAGGAACGAGGTAGCAGAACCTGCACCTTCCCCAGACCCGAGCTCTGAGACCAGCCTCCACTCAGACACGATGTTGCATGATGTCTTTTGTCCATTTAGATATTTTTTACCTGATGCTGTTTTTTTGAGACCGTTTTGGGGGAAAGCCAGTTGTGTAGCTCATAGTGAGGACATCAGGTTACCATGGAGACGTTTCCAGTCATCTGGCTAGTAGGGTTATCCGGTGACCCAACAGAGTTCTTCATGGATAGCGCTGTTTGTTTACGTGTGTTGTATAAGAACAGGCGCTCTGTTCTCTAGTTTAAAAAAGCTTTATTGTCCTCACCGTGTCCTCGTGTGGACACGCTACTCATAAATGTCTTGTCTTCACATGTCTTGTATTCTCTTTGTTACACAGAGTACTGGCTGGGAGGTAGGTGGTTAAATAGTTCCTGCTTGGCCCTGCTCATGTTTTTATTCACTCATCTTTTTATTTGCTAGCTGAAGGCATCTTTTTTTTTGCTCCCTGCTTTACTTCATTCATTGAATTCATTAACATTTGCAGACACGGTTAACTGTCTGCCCCGCCAGGGACGTCTGCTGAACAGTCAGCACGACCCTGCGCCGCTTTCCTGTCTCCTCCCTCCTCGTCTTGTGCAGGAGGAGCTCCTGCTGTTTTTACACACGACAGCGCTGAGAGGCTGTGCATGGCAGCCACCATGTGACACTAATGACTAAAGTCTACGTAAATGCATCACCTGCACCATCCGCAAACTTCTGTCTGACACACACTCCTGTCTGCTGTCACATCTCATCTCATCTTCATGCACAGGGCTCGATTTCAGTGCACCTTTTATACATAAAGGTTAGCTGTTAGCTTCTGATGTGGATCATTGATGCCACACACACATGAAACCCTTTAAAAACAAAGGTGGGGGAAAGTTTGGGTTGAAGCTGGAACCAAATTGATTTATTTAGTTTTATTTTGTTTTCCCCACAATGAGGGCTCAACTAACCGTAACCTTTCAGTTGATTTTTCTCTTTTGGATTTGATTCATTTTTCCCCTTGTTTAAACTAAATCGACCCCTGATTTTTCTCATCCATGCTGTCATTGTGTTAACAGTATTAACCTCTGAATTCCTATGGTTTGCTGCATGAACTGGTAGGGTTCTTGTTTCATTATTTGGAGATGCACTAATGGTGCATGGTACGTTAGAGGCTGTGGATCTTTGTTTAATTTTTCTCTTTTTTAACTTTTGACACATGTCTGCCTTTTGCATGGTTTGGATCCTTAACACATTTGTTTTCTTTTTCAAAATCAGTAAAGGTTTTGTTGCTGTTGTGTGTTGGTTTCTGTTGATTTTTGAATTTTGTGGGGAAACCCAGTCCTGATCAAAAAAATTGTGTTCTGTTTTCTCCTTTTTGATTTCCTCGGTTGCTGACCCCTCCTTCCTACTTTAATTAATTGTGTCTTGTGGTAAGTGCCTTAGTTCTCAGGGCATTGACACAACGTCTTAATCAGAGTTTTTCAAACAAGTTTAAAGGTGCAATTTGTAAGTTTGCCAATGAAATAATCACAACGCAGTCTAATGTCTCAGCCATGTTGGAAGGATGGTTACATTGAAACAGGTTTCATTCTCAGCCAGCTGGGGGACATAGGTACTGTTTACATTACAATCAGTGAGATCGATGAATCTGCAGTGAGCTAACGCCACAGCATCGACATTTGTAATTTGACACCAGCATGCAAAAAGCTCCAGAAGAAGCCACAACATTTTTTGTTTTACTCTAATATTTGGTGAAGAAGGCTAGAGGCTAATGTTGAGCTAACAATGCTAACGAAGCAGAAGCAAATGGCTCAAAATATCTCAAGCTACGTTTTTTTATTACCATCTACTCAATATTACAGTAATATGTGTGTGTGTGAAGTGATTAATGAGTTAATCATTGCATTTTACTTCCTTTAATGAGCCGTTAAGTACAATAACAGCATGCTAACAGATGGACGGCAAATAACCACACTTCCTTCAATGCTGGAGGCAAATTGCCATAATAAGTGTAGTAAGTGCTCCCTACAGTAAAACACTCAAGAGTGCTAACACCAGATATAACAACGTATTCATCCACTTACCAGCTTACTGCGTATGACTCGTCTTGCTTGTCATCTAGAATTTTCTGGTGCTGATCCGTAACTGGCAACAGCCATGAAACTCACGAAACGGCAGTGAGAAAGTGATTTTTGTGATTGAAAAAATGAACTGTAGTACCAACATTTGACCACAGTACGTCATTCCTACAAATTGCACCTTCAAAAGAACAATAAATGATTTCTGTCTTATTCTAATTCATCCTGAAGAATTGGTTCCTTTCAGTATCTTAAAATTTTCTCATTTAAATTTATATTACACACACACACACACACACACACACACACACACACACACACACACACACACACACACACACGCACACACACACATTGACCCACCTGTTAACACTTGGTGGTGGTGTGGGATGGGGGTAGGGGTAGTGAGTTTTTGCCGTTATAGTTCTT
This sequence comes from Nothobranchius furzeri, assembly GCF_043380555.1. NCBI lineage: Eukaryota > Metazoa > Chordata > Actinopteri > Cyprinodontiformes > Nothobranchiidae > Nothobranchius > Nothobranchius furzeri. The sequence continues at coordinate 69,487,873 of NC_091748.1, forward strand.
TTGCCACCTGAGTCTGAGTTGATGTTGCATCATTTGGAATATTGTGTGAATATTAGGGATCGTTTGATGGTGATTACCTCTTGTTTAGTTTATTAGCACTTTTACGTCCTCTTGTCTATAAGAAACGGGGAAAGCTGTTATACTTCTCCATCATTTTTGTTTCTGATACTGGTTTCCTTCCTCCCCTCTTTCAGTTCACTGTTAGACAAACAGCAGCTGCCTTACAGATGTATAAAACATGTTATGTACAGACTCTTTAGAGATCCGACTCAAGTTATTACTCTCATCAGTTCCATAACAGAACTCCACAAAGATTAGAAAAAAAAAACACTTGTAAATGTTGATGGGTATATATGATGGGAACATTTAATTTATATATGTTTGGATCCTTTTATTTCCCTCACAACTTTGCCCTAATGCTTCCTACTTCTGTCCCTGCGATGGTTTTACACATTCATTGTGTTTGAACTTAAAGGTGCAGTATGTAAGAATAAAATGAGAAAATCCCACAAGAGTCTAATGTTTCAGTCATTTTGGAAGGAAGGTTATACTGAAACATATTTCATATCCAGCTGGCTGTGGGAATAGTCAGTTTTTCTCCTTTCAAAACAGGAAGGAGGGATGTAACTACTGTTTACCATCAGTGACTGTGGGGTTGCCATGTCTCCTGCGAGCTAACATTGCTTCGCAGACGACTTATTTTGACAATGGGTGGAAAAAAGCTCCAGAGTTTAAAGTGGTTGCAGTAACCACATTTTACCACAGGATGTCATTTTCACTTTATTTCTACATAATGAACCTAGAAAGTGACATTCAATAGCCACCCCCACAAACTGGTTGAAAGCTGAATTACAAGTGTAGTAAAAAAAACTCTGCAGCAGCCTGCTGTTACTAGCACTAACCACAAGCTAATGCTAACAGGAGCCAACTGATACTAAATAAGCCACAAAGTAAAAAGATCCACACTTTTGACAAAAAAATTGTATTACTTACAAGTCTGGTACCAACAAAGCCAGGTCATCATCAGTCCAAGATTTTTTAGCCTCCTTTAGCTCCTTCAAACAAGTGTAGGCCACGCTGATATTTACTCTGGTTTTACCTCTTTGCTTCACCTTCCAAAAATGTTATCGTTTTATTTCCAGGCTCCACCATGATGCAAACATAAAAGATAAATTCTTTAATTTCTTTTGTTTTTTATTGGTCAATAACCTGACAAAGCTAGCTGCTAGCCCTACATGAGCTACCAACACATTAAACAGCTATGGCTGTGAAAAGGGTAGAGACCACTGGTGCTAATCTTAATCAAAAAATCTATTAAATTCAGTTTCTGGTCATCAGAGTGCTGCAAAGAGGCTCAAGAACCACCGAAACCAATTTTAAGAACTTTTTCATGTTCCAGGGAAAAGGGTCCTGCAGTGGATGCCATTCAAAGAAGGACAAAACAGGAAGAAGCGTTCCACTGGAGCGATACTCATGAATAGCCCGATTAGTAACACATTAGTGGCTAATTTTCAAAGCAACTTGTTCATCGTTTGGTCGTAACAAACCACATGAACTAAAAACAAATCATGTAAAATTGTGGAAGTTTTAATAGGTAATGTTGGGTTCTGCTGCATAAGGACCAGGAACGTGCCGCTAACGTGTTACTGATTTATCGTTTTCAAAGGTTTTCCAAAGTTGTAGGATCCTAGAGCTTTTCATCACAGCCCAAACTGTGTTAAATCAACTGTCTGAATATGTTTCTAAATGAATCATCTTTTTGTCTCACTTTTTCCATGGCGCGTGTCTCTAACGCTCACTTTGATCTGCTCTCAGAACGGGAAGAGGATGTTTGGTACTTACTTCAGAGTCGGGTTTTACGGTTCCAAGTTTGGGGATCTAGACGAGCAGGAGTTTGTGTACAAAGAACCTGCCATCACCAAACTGGCTGAAATCTCCCACAGACTTGAGGTAAACTCAGTGACGCGTAAAACGAAAGCTCGTTGTCCTGCTGAGGGTTCTTTAAGCTCTGAGCATCATGTCGCCTTCCACCAACAAGCCCCTCCTCTCTTTTCTGCCAGAGCTTCTACGGGGAGCGATTTGGAGAGGATCAGGTAGAGGTCATCAAGGACTCCAACCCTGTAGATAAGTGCAAGCTGGACCCTAATAAGGTCAGATTCGTCGAAACCGTTTATTCCTGTGATTTTATTGGCTAAGATCAAATAAGAAACCCTCACAATTAGAGAAACGTTTCTGTATGCAGGCGTTTATCCAGATCACGTACGTGGAGCCGTACTTCGACACCTACGAGATGAAAGACCGCATCACCTACTTTGATAAGAACTACAACCTGAGACGTTTTGTCTACTGCACTCCTTTCACCTTGGATGGACGGGCACACGGAGACCTGCACGAGCAGTTCAAACGCAAGACCATCCTCACTACGTCGCACGCCTTTCCTTATATCAAGACCAGGATCAACATCGTCCACAAAGAGGAGGTGGGCGATCCGTTCTGCAGGGTTACTGAAACTTTTAATCGGTGCATAAAAAACAAAACAAAGACATTTGAATGAATCCTTTTTTCCGTTGCAGATTATTTCCACACCCATAGAGGTGGCTATAGAGGACATGCAGAAGAAGACTCAAGAGTTGGCCTTTGCCACCCACCAGGACCCGGCCGATGCTAAAATGCTACAGATGGTCTTACAGGGATCTGTGGGCACGACGGTGAACCAGGTAAGACACAAAAAAGATTGGAACGCTCTGGGAAAGTGACTGCTACTAATCTAATGTATGTACTTTTAAGGGGCCTTTGGAGGTGGCTCAGGTGTTTCTGTCAGAGATCCCCAGTGACCCCAAACTGTACAGACACCACAACAAGCTACGGCTCTGCTTTAAGGACTTCACAAAGAGGTAAAGGATGGATCACAGAGGACTGAATTACAGTTAAAGCCGAGACTGTGTCAAAATTCAGGGGCTGCATCTTGCCGAGGACGCATTTTAAGGCCAGTTTAAAGCTGTCCAAACTCAAAGAATGCTGCGATTTGTTCTTGCTTTGCCTAAATTTCTGGTGTATCCTTACTGGCAAAGGCTACCCCAGGATTCATTACAATCTATTGTAGAGATGGCAGATGAAGCAGGAGAGGATTAGTTTTAAGTTTAAAGAGCAAGTCACCCCCAAATTAACTATTTTGCTGATAAACTATACAAATGATGGTCTAATTGTGCTGTAGACATGTGTAGTCAATAATTTGGCACTTTAGTGCATCTTAGTTCAATTTTAATTATTCTACCTAAAACTATCAGTGTTGCACCGTCTTGAGGTAAAAAAAAACCTCAGCACTACATTAGAATTTAAATCTGTCATTGCTACTGGCTAAGAGGTACACTGTGACATTAGCTGGTACATTGTGATGTCACAATGTCGTTGTGAGCCTGTGTGTGTGTATTTGTTAGCGGCTCCGCCCTCTCCGTGTGCCAGGAAACGGCATTTGTTGCATTTTTCAAACAAGAAGTGGGAGTGGAGTAAGACTCTGGTAGGGGGTGACTTGCTCTTTAAATATCTTTGTATCTGCTGGTACAAAATGAACAGTTAAAGCGGTTGTGTTGTTAGGCTTTTTTCATTTGTATATTTCTTTTTAAATAGGTCTAGAAAAACCTTCAAACAAGCTCATATGGGCACCTGTATCGTTCAGTTTTAACTTCTGCTTAGCAGAGGTGTGGACTCGAGTCACATGACTTGGGCTCGAGTCAGAGTCGAGTCATTATTTTAATGACTTCTGACTTGACTTGATTAAATCTATAAAGACTTGCTACTTGACTCGGACTTGGACGCCAATGGCTTGCGACTTGAATCGACTTGCATCTGTTGTCTTGATAATGACTTGAGCACATTTGATATTGTAGCACAAACGTGGCACGACATGGACAAAAATCCTGAATCATTCTTGGTTCTGAGTTTGATTTACTGCCAAATGCAGCAGCTCTTTGTTTATAATCAGGTTCAGTTGCACTTCCTGCTTGTTTTAGCAAATAAACGAAGCTTTAAGAAACTATTTCTGGAGTTTAATTATTATCATCATGATTAAATCAAAGTTGGACAGATGACTTGAATATGACTTGAAAATTCAAAGTTAAGGACTTGGACTTGACTTGGACTTCCACATCATTGACTTCGGACTCAACTTTGACTTGGTTGTTTTTGACTCAAGACGTGACTGGAAAGACTTGTGACTTGCAAACCAGTGACTTGGTCACACCTCTGCTGCTTAGTACTGCCACTGCAACAGGACACTTGACCAAATAAGGGCGAGAATACATATTGAGGTAAAACGGTCTAAATTCATAGCTGCTCACTTCCGGTTGTAGCGGTCCATGAAGAACTCCACCCGTGTGCACTGGGCAGGATGAGTCTTTACACGGATCCTGCCCCTGAATTAGGACACATTTAAGAGTATTTTTTAAATTCCTATCCTGACATTTCCAAATCCAAAGGTGCGAAGACGCCCTGCGGAAAAACAAGAGCCTGATTGGCCCGGACCAGAAGGAGTACCAGAGGGAACTTGAGAGGAATTACCACAGGCTGAAGGAGGCGCTGCAGCCGCTCATCAACAGGAAGATCCCTCAGCTTTACAAACCTGTCCTGCAGGTCAACTCGCACAGGTGACTTACTTCATGGTTCCTGTGAATGAGATTTCCCCCCTTTGGATGTGAATTTCTGAGTTTTTGTTTTGTTTTTGTAAAACTCACGCAGCAAACGGACAGCTTGATAAGGTAGTTTCCAGACCACATTTGTGTCCCGTGCCTTTTTGTTACTGAAGAAACAAATTCAAAGCTGCTAGAAAGAAAATACACAAAGGATTGTTTTTGAGTTTAGTCTAAACCGGAGTATTTAGTAAAGCTGCCCACAAACATCATTATTGTCACTGCAGGGAAATATGATGTTTGTTCTAAACTACATTTACTCAAATATCTTGGTTTGTTAATCCTCATAATGGAATCCCATCATGCGTATGAGATACAGGATGAAATGTTTAAAAACAGCTGTCATACATATAAACGGTCCATTTCTTTCTTTATATATGCACTTAAGGAAATGTTGTGCTTGAAATGATCTTCACATATTGATGACAACCAATAATTAGTGTATTCTGACCAAAAAAATGTTTTTATCACTTCTGAAATGTACGATCCTGGAAAAACCTCATCCAATCATGGTGTTTTAAGTGGTGGGCGTCCCATTCTTCACGACTGGTTTTCCCAGATTGTTGATTTCACCGAGCGTGATTCTGAGGTTAAAGGTGTGGAACAATCATTTAGTCACTCAATTTGCAATGGTCTCTAGTAGGAATGAATGCCTTATAAGTCGTACTCTGGGGGGGAAAAGCTCTGGTGCACCTGTTTCATGAACTAGCAGATTGCTACACCAGAGGAGAGCTCCATATAACAGGATTTAGAGTCTTTTGTTCCTGATATTTGGACATCTCTGTTAAGCTAACAGCAACACGACTCTATCACTGACTCAGTTTGCTTTGCAACGCTGGCGTTTCATCTCCACAAATAACACAAGACCACAAGAATGAAGGAGTTCTGCTGTGTGGTGGAGGTGCTAATGCTAATGGTTAGCTTCTACTAGCTGATACATTCTCTGCTGTTTTCTGAATGCTAAACCAACAACAGCCTTCCCCGTCGTGAGTCAAGATGAATGTTAAGTGACAGTGTGATGTAGATCTGTCAGGATTTTCTAATCCTATAGTTTCATCATCTATTTTCTATCAGAAGCTAATGCAGGAGATGGGTGTAGGAGAATATTTTCATGTTCAGCCTGATCAGAAATAATCAATAAAATGTTTTTTCAGTGTTCCACACCTTTAAGAATGAACCAGGAAAGCTAAAAAAAACTGCTTGTTTTTAGCTCTGGTTCCTGGTCTGGCCCGGGACGGGCTCCCTGGTCGGATACAGGGTGTGTGTCGTGCCCCCTGCAGCCATGGAGGTCACCACAAGACTCCCATTAGTTCTGGTTCTCGGTTTGGCCCGTGGGTCTGAGTCTGGCCTGGGTGGGGCGTGCCGTGCTCCCTGGAGCCACACAGGACGTTGGGAATTATAGCAGAAAAGGTCCCAACAGCGGGTCGAAAACTTAATTCTGAAGGCTCGGGAGCAAGTGTTGCATGTTTCTGTTCTCTGGCTCTTGAGGGGAAAAGGGGTTGGACCTTTGAATCGTGTATTTTTAAAAGGTAGCTCGCTTGAACAGCAAGAAAAGCATCATCTCTTCCACCTTTAAATCATTTCAGACCTGAAAATGAAATGTTTAGTTTTTGTATGTATTAAGTTTTTTCTTTTTTATTTGCAGAGATTCCTTCAGCAGGATGAGTCTTCGCAAGCTTGATATTTGAAGATGACAAGAATACACACACACACACACACACTCAAAGACATAACAGAAATTGCAATATTAATTTATTCTGAAGTGTATATAGGAGTGTCGGTTGAAAGTTGGTGTTAAAGCGTGTAAAAGGAACAGGTTACAAGTTGCAGCTTGGTTTTTCATTCCAGTGTCTTAATCTGTTTACAGAGGTACGGCCACACAATCAGCTAAGATGAAGACACAGCTTGGCGGTTTCTGCCAGACGTTTGTTACTGTGGATGCTTTTTTTCTTCAGCTACTTGTAAAAAAACAAAAGGTGACATTGACTCTTGATGCCGAGAGAACATTCTGGCCGAGCTGTTAACCATTATGAATGTTCTGAGATCCATTTAAGTGCCAAAAATCCCTTTTCAGCCAAAATTTTTACAACAGAAAAACAACCTGTATGATTTTACTAGTCCAGGTGTCTTATTTAATCGTGTACGATGTGTCAAAAAAAAAACTGTATTCATTCATGTGTGCACTTTTTTATTATGGTGTAGCAGCGCATTTTACAACTTGAAAGTCTGTGTTTCAAAAAGAATGGTACCAGTATTTATCATGTTATGTTGAAGCAACAATATTTTAAAGTTAGGTACTTAAAACACCCTTGTATAATTTAATGTAGTTTTGTTTTACTTTAATATTTTACTAAGTAAATATTTAAATGGTGATTTTTGTTGTCTTTGATTTCTGCTTTAATAACTAGAAAATGTCTGAAGAAATTTTAAAAGGGACCAGCCTGCTGGCACAAGACAGTGGTCCTGTGCTACAGAGGCCAAATAATTTGTGAGTGACGTTGGGTTAACAGCACAAATTAATGTTTGGGTGAAGTTACGGTACAAAAAAATAAAAAGATAAAATCAGAGAGGCTATCTAATTAGGGCTGCATGGTGGCGGAGTAGCACTGTTGCCTCGCAGCACGAAGGTTGCAGGTTCGAAACTCGGCTGCGGCCTTTCTGCGTGGAGTTGCGTGTTCTCCCCATGCATGCGTGGGTTTCCCCCACAGATCACAACATGACCTATAGGTTATAAATTCTAAGTCAATTTGGATAAGCATCTGCTAAATAAATAAACATAATTATGTGCACATATCTGATAATTATGCAAATTTAGTGGAACACGTTTTTTTGTCAATTTTGCTACGGTAAATCAGACTGTTTAGAAAAGTAATACGTGTCCCACAGCTGATCCGCTTGTTTTCATGTATAATTTGTGGGGGTGCGTGCCGTCCTTGGAGCCACGTTAACGTTCGACGAATAAAGAGATCAAATCCTCTGGTGAACTATAAGGGACCTGCTCGCAGCAGGAGAAGGTCCGTTAATAATAGTCGAGGTGGTGAAGGTAAAAACTTTATTGCTCATAACTTACAGCCTGGTAGGGGTAGTCTACTGACACTTTACATTGTTTATTAAAAATAGTCCCCCATTTTCCAGGAAAACAAGGTGGAGTAATTATGAACTCAAAAACAGTAAATCAGCTAAATAATGGTGCTTAGGATATAAAGCACTGAGAACCATTTAAGCTTTAATAACTGGTTGTTTTAAAGCACATTTATTCAGTGAAAAGAAATATTTCCCTTTAGCAGTCATTTAGGTGTTTCTGGTCTGGTAATCATCTATGTACAGCTGTGGAGGAAAGTTCCACCGTCTAAAAACCAAAAACGGCAACAATTAAGAGGCAAATCTATCCTTTAGCTTAAAACCATTCAAATGCTTCACATTTGTGTATTTTGTACAACATTAAACCACGTTTCCTGTTTGTATTTGTAAAAACCTGATCATTTCTTGGAGTAAGTATAGACGGACCAACCTTTTTCATTATTTCTTACACACCTGCTGCTGAGGCTGCTTTCCTACTCCCAACAGCACATTACTGAGTTATGGCTTTTGCACAAGTCAAGAAAACACTCAAAAAGAAGAGACTTCTTTAAATATGCAGCAATGGTGCAAAAAAACATAATACAGAACAAGTTTAGGCCGCACAAAACCTGAAATTAGATGTACAATTATCCGATCTATGAAAGATTAGTAGAAATGTGCTTTTAGCGCTAGGTAAAGACCTAAGACAGTATAGAGGCTTAAAATATAGATAATAAAACCATAAAAGGCTTCAGCTTCCTTTTATGATCGTACAGGAGGGAAAAAAGCTGTGCTAATGTGTTTTGTTACGAAAGGAGTCCCTGCATGAGAGGATGAGACGGGTCTTGGTCCCACTGTTGCTGGTAGAAGCTTCAGGGTCAGAAGGGATCCTCATCTTAGTCTCTGATATTTGGCACCAAGCTTCACAGGTAAAGCTCCAGCTGTTGGTTTAGTTCCCAGGTTCAGCCATCCTCCTGTAGAACAGCAGGTAAGGTGTGGAGGAGGAGCACGTCTCGGGGGAGCAGGCTCGCAGGAAATCCTCTTCCTCGAACAAACGCACCTCGGAGTCATCAAACAGCAGCCATTTCCCCTCGTACTCCAGAAGATGGTTCAAAGCTTGCTGCTCTGTCGCCTTCATCCCCGTAGAGGTCTCCTCAGTCGTCTCAGACTCCTTTTGAAGTCCGTCGGTGTTCTGCCTGGAGCCGTTTATGGTCTTTTGCCGTTTTGAACCTTCGGATGCTCTACGACTGGCTGCTTTTTCTGTGTGTTTGCCGTTTTCCAGCTCATAACCAGACAAACTCCTCTGTCCTCCCAAGAGTCCAACACCAGCTTCCGACAGCTTTTTGCTCGCTGCTTTAGCGCTAGCCAAACCCGAACGCCTCTGTCCTCTAGCATTTAGACTGACGGACACCTCTCCATCGTCGTAGTTTAGCTTGTCCTCCTTCTGTGCTCCCTTTTTCCTTTCTCTCTCATCTGTTTCCACCTCTGGTTCTTTTTTGTCCTGCAGCCAGAGCTTTACATCTTTCAGGTCGGACATGCGGACATAAGTAGTGTAGTGGCCACAGCTAATGGTGATGCCGCTGTGCATGACCACGGCAAACAGCTGATACCGCTGCCCTCTGGCAGATGACGTTTTTGTGCACCACTCCTCCAGAGACAGAGTCAGCGGCGTCTGCAGGGGGGTGTTGACTTTAGAGAGGCCAGCATACGGGTCCAACCTGCAGCCAAACAGAAAAAAATCTAAATCACCGATCTGACTAGTCTTTGCAGTGATTTACATCATTTTAGTGCGATGACGACCCAGAGAGCAAAGCTCTGCTCAAACTCCACACAGGTCTGACCAGCTGGGTCTGCTGAGCACTCACTCTAAGCTGCTGGCAGAGAAGCGCTTCAGGTGGATGGTGATGACTTCAGGTGTTTTGTCAAACAGCAGACTTCTCTCAGCCTCGGTGTAATGGAAGCACGTCTCACAAAAGTATTTGTCCTCCCCGACGATGCGCTCCACTGAGGCGAACTGAGCCATGGCCCACTTCAGAGTCTTCACCTCCGGTTTGGGGTCCGGAGAGACTGGGGGCGAGAGAGAGATCAGGACAGGAGTTTTTTCTGAAGTGGACTGATTAAGAACAACTTTCAACATATTACTATTCATTCTAAAAGGCTTGATGATATTTGTTCCTCTGGTATAAAAACAAAAACTCACTCTCTGTGAGATCCTCTGGGCTGCTGGGCTGCTCATCGAGGACGGGGACACTGATGTCCTGAAAGTCTTCTCTCCGCTCTGTAAAGCTCTCACACTCCAGACATCGAGTCCTCAGAACCAGGCGACCCTGGAACAACCTCTCCATCAAGCCCAAGACATCTGAGCCACACACACACACACACACACACAAACACCTTATTCACTGTAGAAAAACTGCAAGCCTCTCTCCCTCTCTGAGGAAGTGTTCGAGGCCTACCTTGATGTTCCTTCATGTTCTTCTCTTCATTAGCGTTCTGGGACAACGGCTCTTGGCCCGTTTTATCATCCATCTCGTCTGTCAGCTTTGTTTTCGACTCCGTTTCGTTCTGGTTCTTCACGGTTGTGGAGCTGAGCTTCCCGACGCTGCAGAACTTGGAGAAAATACTTGGCTGTTTTCCCGACGGTCTCAGCCAGCTCAGCTTGGCCCTCTTTTTCCCTTTTCCATCCATCTCCTTAGATAGTTTTTCTTCTTTGCCTCCGTCCTTATTCACTTTCTTAGTCTTCTCCTCTTCCTCCTTGTCTTCAGTCTGGGTGCTGTCCACTGTGATGTCACTGGAGGATTTTCTCTTGGAGCGAGTGAAGGGTCTAGAGACGTTTACCTCTGCAGAGTCAGACTTTTTAGACTTGATGGACTTGGGCTTCTTCTTGACGTTCCCCACTTCGGTGTCGCTCTTCCTCTTGCTGCTGACCTGGCCGTCTTCATCTGCAGATGCTTTCGATTCCGTCCCAGTGCCGTTCTCCGTTTTAACTTCTCCGACATCCTTGATTTCCAACTCTTGCTCCTTTCTGATGGTGTGACACGCCTCCTGAATGTATCCCAGGATGCACTGGAGAACCTCCTGAGCATCGTGCTGGAGATGGCCTTCGTACATGGAGTTCAGCTGCCTGCAACCCAAAAACACAACCGACACCTAACCAGCACGAACTTCAAACAGCAGCTATTCCCTAAATGAAACCAAACCAAGCTTTACCGGAGCGTGTGAAGGATTTTGTAAGGTGGTGTGGCCAGCTCTTCTCCACTGAAGCCCTTAGGGGCTAGCAGGTAGCTGGACTGCAGCTGCTCAGCTGAAGTTATCAGACTGTTGAAGCTCCACAGGAGCTCCATGTGAGATGGCAGAGCCTCAGAAGCACCATCTGACTGTTGGGATGGCGGCTGAAATTAAACACAATTACTAGTGATTCATTTTCTTAGAAAAAAAAGAGAAACGTTGCACTTTAGCTTGAAGACCCTGAACCAACCTCTTCACTTTTCTGGGTTTCTTCCTTTGGTGTGTCTTTTTGTTTAGACAGGTCGTGCAGCTTCTTTATGCCTTCTCTGAACCCCGGGCAGTAATACAGAACCTGCAGACAGAGCGGGTCATACAAGTGTCCAACTGTGATAAAACCCTACACCGACCCTACAGATGAACACAATCACACACCACATCAGCCAGGAAGACAAAACACATGGTGGAGCATCACTTATCTCCGGGTGCAGCTGTCCCGGTAGAAGACAATACCGTCTCTGCACATTCTCAGTTTTAAAAAGTCATCTCACCTCTTCACCGCCGAGCTGGTTTTGTTCATGTGAGAAACACTGGAAATGCTTTAACCGGCGCTGATTACGTTGACTACCAACATATTTGGACGACGACTGCAATATTCTAACCATGGTTGATTTTTTTGAAGCGTTGTTTTTTCCCTCAAAAACGGTGTGGCGTCTTCTGCTGCTTCCTCTGCCCTTCACGCAGCTGTGGCGCCACCGGAGAGGCCCAAACAACAGTATCACGATGAACCGGCAAAGGAGCTTGAACGTTTTATAAAAAGTGAAGAATGTGCTAAATCTGCCCTCCACGGCACGGCAACAGGGATTCACGAGGATCTTGCTGACGACCAGGAGAGTTGCCTATTTGGGCTAACTTGTTAGTTAGCCGCTAACACCAACAGCGGGCTACTTACTACGATAGCTGTAACATCAACAGTAGTTATGGCGATTTCATCACAATGGAATACACTGGACTGATCCCACAGTGTGGAAATTCACTTGTTACAGCAGCACCAACACTTAAGAGGATAATTTGAAGACAAACAAGTATGAACACATACCCTTAGCACAGACTTGTGTTTGCTGTAACGTTTCAAATGCTAATGTTTTATTTTACTTTAGTGTTAAAAATGTTTCTATTCAATAAATGACTGTTGCCAAGGCAACAACACGCACATTTCAGAAAGACAACGCCCCGACAGAAGCAACCTTGAACATTTTTATATCAGAGTCACATTCAAACTTTTGTGTGGATAATTCATTTTGTTTCAGCTGCTGCTAACCTCATTACGTTTTATCATCTCACACTTCTGGTTTTCTTAAAGAGCAAGCCACCCCCAAATCAACTTATTTTTGCTGATGAACTGTAAATGAGTGTCTGATTGTGCTGCAGACATGTAGTCAATAATTTGGCACTTTAGAGCATCTTGGTTAAAATTTAAATATTCTGCCTTAAACTGGTTGTGCAGCACCAGGCTAAAGACCAAAGGTGACAGATCATTTGCTGCTGTGGCCCCCAGACTCTGGACCTCTCTCCCCCTGAGCCTGAGATCAGTGGACTCAGTGGTCTCCTTGAAAAAGCAGCTGAAGACTCACTTGTTCAAGCTGGCTTTTGTATGACCTTCTTCACCACTCTCTCTTTATTCTGCTCTCCCCACCTATTCCACCTTCCTCAGGATCCACTGATTTCCCTCTTTCCTGTTCACTCTCTCTTTCTTTACATTTTTAATCACAATTGTCTATTTTTTGCTCATTTTAATTATTTTTAACCATTTTCTAAATGTTTTTATTCTTACATTTTTTTTGTTTTTGTGAAGCGTCTCGTGATTTTTATCTTGAGAGGCGCTAAAGAAAAGATATTTTCTTCTTCTGTCAGTGTTGTGCCCTCTTCAGGTAAAAACTGCACCACATTTGAATTTAAATCTGCCATCGCTATTGGCTAAGAGGTACACTATGACATTATGTTTATGTTTATGTATTTAGCAGACGCTTTTGTACAAAGCAACTTACAAGTGATAATCGGCATGTTGCCCTTGAGGCTAACAACAACAATAACAACAACAACTTGACATCAATCATGGAGAGGAGGGAACAAGGAGTGGACAGTAGAGAGGGGGACGGGTACAGGGAGGGTGCTAGTTTAGAAGATGCTCTCTGAAGAGCAGGGTCTTCAGGAGTTTCTTGAAAGTCAAAAAGGAAGCGGATGTTCTTGTAGTGCTTGGTAGGTCATTCCACATTTGTGGAACGATGCATGAGAAAAGTCTGGATTGTCCTGAGCGTGGTGTAGGCACTGCTAGCCGACGATCCTGTGATGACCGGAGCGGCCAGGCCGAGACGTAAGCCTTTGCAAGATGATTCAGGTAGAAGGGAGCCGTACCATCTCGGACTTTGTATGCTAGTGTTAGCTATTTGAATTTGATGCGTGCTGCTAGCGGTAGCCAGTGGAGCTCAATGAACAGAGAGGTGACGTGTGTTGCTGCGTTCTGGACATTAGCTGGTACATTCTGACATCACAACATCATTTTGAGCCTGTGGCCATTTCTCAGTACTCAAGGATGCTAGTATGTTCATGTGTACTAGACAAGTATGTTCTTGGCAAGGACACCAGAAAGTCTGTTCTACCGAGTACGGGAGGACGAGGACGGCATTTGGAACAGAACCGTACTCCGTTGTGTCCTGGCAACAAGCGCTGCTTCTTGCTACAGATAAAAAAATGATCTGACATTAAAACAAAAGTCTAGTTCGTTACTTAAATAATAAAAAAAAAAGTATTATTTGTATTATATTGGGCCCACTTTTGATCGAAACTATTAAAATACTAGCATTTCCCACTTTTTAATGAATAAAAAGTTTATTATTCAATTCAATTCAAAGATACTTTATTAATCCCAGAGGGAAATTAGTTTCAGTACACACAATTCTGAGATCAGACACGGCAAGAATTGGTGACTGTGGTCATTCGCAACCCGAGTCGCGCTACCTTAATAGAGATCAGAGGGTTTACATGAGGATTGAGTCAGGTGGAGGGAAAAAAGGCACTTCAGAGTTACCCTCCACAGGGAGGACAGCATTGCTACGCAAAACACACCTCAGACAGAAATGCAACAGACTTCAGACATTACACAACATAAGTGTCCACTAGGTGGGGTGGTAGGGTTTCGGGACTCTCCACACATCAGCAGCAGCCGCGATAAGCAGCGCTCTCCACCTCAGTCTGGATAGGGGTGGGGGGTTGTTGGGTTTACAGAGCACAGTGACTTCTGGAACGATTCAGCGGCCTTCACAGCTCGCAGTCCCACCCAGGCCGGGATAGGGAGACAGAGTTGCCATGGCAACGGCAGCATTCCACATTTCTTCTGAGGGAGGGTATTTGTTTCAGCCTCACAGGCTCAAGGGCACCAGATTCAGACAAGCCAGTTTCCAGAAAAAATGTAGAAGCTCCGCACACCCAAAGACAAACAAAGAGCCTTGGGGATAAGATAGGGAGGAGAGGAGGAAAAAGGCGTCTGTACTCTCCAAGAGCCGGAAGAAGATCATCAGAACAGAGCTACAGTGCTTTTATTTTGATAGTGGGTTAGCTAATTAGCATTTTGAAGGATCGGGAAGAGTAATACACACAGCAAAATTTACAGTTTACACGCGAATATTTACAATAACAGACAACTTTGTTACTTTATTTATATCTCCAATGTAAAACATTAGTTATTCGCTTTTTCCTCTGACATTCGGAGTTTAACGGTTTGCAACGCAATGCATTATGGGAAACTGCTGTCCCATGTCCGCAGAAGGATGCATTGATGCATCCTCGATACAATGGGTGGAGCAAGAACACATCCGGGAACTTTGAGCCGTTATGCATACATAGGATTGGAAAAGTCCTCGTTGATGACGTTTCATAAGGACACGAGTACACAAGCTCGGACAAGTATGCACACTGAGAAACGGCCTGTGTGTAATTGTTAGCGGCTCCACCCTCTTGGTCTGCCAGGCAACAGCATTTGTTGCAGTTTTCAAACATGAAGTGGGAGCAGAGCAGGGCTATTCAATCCTGGTCCTGGAGGGCTGGTATGCAGCACGTTTTAGTGGTTTTTCTGCTCCGAAACACCAGATTCTGTGGTTGAATCACCTGTGCAGCAGCTCATCAAGCTCTGCAAAAGCTCGTTAATCACCTGCTGATTGAAATCAGGTGTGTTGAAGCAGAGCTAAAACTAAAATGTGCTGGAAACCAGCTCTCCAGGCCCAGAACTGAATAGCCCTGGAGTACAGTAAGTTTCTTGTAGGGGGGGTGACTTGCTCTTTAAGTTCAGTGCCTTGCATTCTTTATTTTCTACAAGTTGCAAAGTTCATTCAAAGTTGTTGTTGAATTAAGTCTCATCCCTGTTTTAGTTATTAGATCTTAACTGACTTTATCACAGCAAAGAAGTTTGCAAAAGTAAATTGCAATTGCACCATACATGTAAAATAAAGTCTATGAATACAAGCCAACACGTCAAATGAAGAAAATATGATTTTTCCCAATTTAAGATCATTTTTGAATTGTCACATTTCACAAGTTTAACAAAATTGGTATTAGTTATTAGTTTGCAGTTTCATTTAAATACTAACCTGTAAAATACTATTTAAATAGCAGGTGTTGCCCAGGTTATTGAGACCCACGAAAGGAATCAAGTTATCTTTCTTCTCACATGAGGCTGGAAGACCAGGTGATGCTTGATAAGGAGAGGGACCATAGACCACCTGTTCACAGGTGCTGAAGGGCGAAAACAGGAAAAAGAAAAACTCACGAGGGCTTCACAAGAATCACGTGTTGAAAATAAAACATAGATACAAGTGTTACGGGTAGTGTTAGTGCTCAATTTGAAGTTTTAGTGATCAGTTATCAACCAATCATCAGGAACTTCCTACCTTCCCTCTGGTTCGGTTGTTTTGGGTTCCTCTGCAGGAGGTTCAGAGAAATCCAGAGCTCGCTTGGCTTCTTTCTTCTGGAAAAACTTCAGAGACAGTCTACTCTTTTTCACCGGACTCCCATGTGCCGGCCCAGCACTCTCACCTTGCAGATTTGACATGTTTTCTAAGGTACCTTTAATTTTTCAACCAAGACGCAACAGCACCCTACTGGCCAAAATAAAAACGGCAACATCCAATTTCGATGGGCGCCATCAGAGTTCCACACGAACGAACGTAACCTACGCACTCAAGTTTGGGTTCTAGTTATAAGCAAATTGGCTTGAGAATAGCAGTGTTGTTTGTTCTAGTTCAACAAACTACACCCAATTACCGACTAAACAAAGAATTTTATAAACACACCAGCTGGCTTCAGCTGACTTAACGATTTAAGCATGGCGACACCACACCTCCTCAACTAGTGTGGAGCCGTTGTATTGTACTATTTGGGAAATGCTAACATGAAACTAGCACGCAGTTAAAATAGGTTTTCAGCTATTTTCACAACACACAGTAACGAAACTAGGTCGGCATTGAGGTGTTGTGAAGAAGTGGGAGGAGTAAACAGGCAGCACGCTGCCTCTACAAGCAAACGAGCAGTCTTAATTAAAATAGCGAGCTGACCGTTTTAATTCTCACCTAAAAGATTCATTCCGATTTTACATGTGATAAATTATCCCAAATGTCCCGTCTTTTGAACCGTTTTGACTAATCGGACGGCGGTGGAGAAGTTGGCGCTTTTTCCTGCTAAAGAACCCACTAGCCGTTACTCTGCCGGTGAAGCCCTTCCTTCATTTAGAAAATATCTGTCAAAATTTAGCAAAAATACGGCTTAAAAATACATGATAGACTATTATAAAAACATTTAATTTGAACAGACTTGTTTAAAAAGACATGAAAAGATATATTGGCATTTTATACAGCAGGCATAAATTAAGCCACCTCCAAAAAAGCCTGCTTGTCAAAGACGCCATATTGTAGTTTTAGAAAGGGGCAGGCAGGATCTGGCTGCGAACAGCTTAGGCCAGGCAAAATTTTCATGATAACAAAAAAGTACAGTACACAGACATTATCATCATCTCTTGGCCAGGCCAATGTTCTTCCGGACCTTAATAGTTTAAAACGTTTAACACGTTAAAATATCGTATTTCTGAAAATGTAATTTCATATCAAAGTGTAAACGAAGACGTTTGAAAACAATTGAACTGGCACATTTACCATGGGTTCATTTGTGTCATTTGTTTTTTGCGTGTGACTTAATTATGATAAGTACAAATACCAGATTTTTAGTTGTTTAATTTAGCATATTTCATCAAATGGTAGTGATTTATTATACATTAATCTTTGGGGTCTCTCTCTCTCTCTCTCTCTCTCTCTCTCTCTCTCTCTCTCTCTCTCTCTTCATATTTATTTATTTATTTTACTACTGAAATCTTCTTTTTGTGACTGTTATTTTGAAAAAAATATAAGCGGAAATTCATATTTCCCTATCCAAATCAATTGGTCCCTTGCAGAACCAAAACTAATTTAACATTTAGATAAAACATACATTTTCCCATACATTGTAAATATGATAAACCATTTAATGCACTGTGAAATAAAACAGATCTCCCCGTTAAACTGCTGTTACATCTGATCACCAACAGGGAGCGAAATAATCCAGGGAATCGGAGATCGGGCTGCCCAGCATCATCATCATCACCATCTACACTAGATCAGCTTCTCATCTGACAGTCAGCAGGCTCCCTCTTCATGATTTTAACGGTAAGATGCTATTTATATTCCCCTCTACCTATGCATAAATGCATACAATTACTTCTCTTGGGTTGAATCGCAACCAGAGCCCCCTGTTTAATCCCCGTTTCATCATAAAACCAATTGCACTGTGTTGATGTTATAAAACGCTACTCAGTGTTGTGGCAGGCGTGCGTTTGTACGATAAGGGGAGTGTCGCAGCACCTGAATGCTGCACGAAAACGACAAACGCCAGGTGCGTCGTTGGGTTTATTCCGTGTGAGCATTTGTCATATGATGGTGTGTTCGCTGGGCGATCCGTGAGTGCTGCTGCTGCTGCTGCTGCAGAGTGACTGCTTGGTCAGCAGCAAAGATGCATCGAGATGAGATGAGCAGCTCCTGTGCCTGAGCTGTTGGAAAGCACTCAGATTCTCTGCCTTGATAATCAGGTGTTGTTGCAGCAGCAGGACGCAGTAATGGATGGTAATAGTTTAGGGGTACAAGACTTCCTGTGGGACAGAGTGTAACTGTGATCACATTCCCCAGTCTGGTGCTCCATAAGGGGTTATCTCTTCACTCTCCAGGTTTAGGCAAGGCAGCTTTATTTATGTAGCACATTTCATGCATGGAGGCAATTCAGTGCATAAAGTGAGGGATTGAAATAGTAGGTTTACCCTCCATCGCCCCCCCAAAATACAAAAAGGATATTTAACATTCGTTTTATGAAATATAATACCAAATGGGATTAAGAATTAAAAGGGACTTATTGTAAATGTATTTCTTAATTTATAATTGTCCTATGATCGAAACAAAATGTATGTATGAAGCTCTTATCGCAAAATCACTTGCACACAACACAGTTTTATTCCTGACAGTTTAAGTACCTTCCAGAATGAGCCGTTTCAGGACAGAAAACAAGCTGGAGCTGACCACGCCCACCCCTCTACTGATTGGCTGTTGTAAGCTGAGAAGCTGCGATATCTGGGAGGGCCTGGAGTAGAGCGGCTGCTCCTCCAGCAGCTCTCTCCTGCACATGGGAGGTGGTCCTATTGTTATTTCCCCATCTGTGATGTCACAAATGTCACAGTTTTTGACACAGCTTGTTTCAGGCACATATTTCCTAAATTCAAACACTGCCAGAAAATGGATGAAAGGTTTTTTTTTCATGTTTGGAGTGTTTATAGAGGCAGTACAGCCCAATATGGCAGCACACAAAGATGCAAAAGGTGAGTTTTGCATAATACATCCTCATCACAAAAACAGAACTGATGGGGCAGTGTTTTGTTTTTGTTCCATTCGTATTCTAACCTAGAAGAGCACAACAAACCACATTCCTC
The DNA here is from genome assembly GCF_043380555.1 of Nothobranchius furzeri. Lineage (NCBI taxonomy): Eukaryota > Metazoa > Chordata > Actinopteri > Cyprinodontiformes > Nothobranchiidae > Nothobranchius > Nothobranchius furzeri. The sequence goes on from NC_091748.1 coordinate 69,506,896, forward strand.
CATCTCTCATCACCTCCTAATACCAACATTTTCCCAAAGGCTTTGTCATCCATGTCCTGGGCTCTCAGTAGACAATAAAACCCTTGTTTCTGATTGACAGTTTCATTAAATGAAACACAGAACAAGATCACTTTGATCCATGATGGCAACATAGTTATATACACATCCCCTTTCAATGCACCTCTAAACTTTTCACAGGACCTCTGTTTGGGGCGAACATATTGATTCAAGAATAAATGTGGTTACTCAACAAATTGGCCAACACAGTGAGATTTAAGCTATTTATTAAAGCGGATTTTGTGTCCCAGGAGGCAGAAACCTCTCATGGCTGGAGAGATGGAGGTGGATAGTGTGGAGGCTCCATCCTCCAACACTGCCAGGAGGAGATGGGAATGTGAAGGCATGTTGAGTGACGGGCAGTCGTGCGCTCCAGGAATGAGAGGCATGTCTTGAAGTCTTCACCTCTCAGCAGAAAATCCTTTAGACGCAGATGCAGCAGCTATTTATTAACATCAATTTATCCTCCTACGTATCGATATGCTAATCTAATAGCGAAGACATGGAACTAGGACAGAAACTATTGTTTTACATCAGCTCTAAGTCAATTTGCTCCGTCTGATGAAGATTAAAACACATTTAATCTGGGGTTAAAGAGAATAGCATCAGATTTATAGCCTCAGCATAAACATACTACCTGAAATTCATTCAGTTTTTTAAGCGATTTCTTTCCCTCTTCTGGTTTCAGTTGCAGAATTAATTACAAACGAAAACACAAACCAATTATAACAGTTTAGCCGGAGTGTCGTGTTTCCTCCTCTGACCTGTGGGGCATCCCTCGAGGGTGACGACTGCTGGAATAATCACAGCAGCGCTTTAGCTGTACGAGGGCACACCACAAGCACCAAATTCAACTCATTAGGAGCCGTTAAAGGCAAAAGGAAAGCCTTTACTGTTGATCTTTTCTTTATTTTTATTTTTTAAAAAGCCCCAGCAGATTGGCTCAGCTGTGAGAGCAGTTTTAGTGCATCAGGATGTTAACGTGCCCCCCCCAAAAAATCCTCTCAAAAAAATAGTTATTGAGTGTTGCAGCTTCACATGCACACAATCCCAGGTCAGCTTGGATCTCGTGCTGCACGCAGGAATTCTCTGTGTCTGCATACTTTAGAAAAGGCTCCTATTTGATGCATGCTGAGGAGGTGGGTGTATCCAACACAGACGCTCCGATGTTAGGAAGAATAGCTCTTGCATCCCACTCAGTCTGCTCTCCTATTTCATCCCGTCTGCCTGCCTCCTAGCGCTCTACCGTCCTTCCACCGGTCACTTTTCATCACGTTATATTTACTCAGACCTTCGTATCTTAGACAGTTGTTGGGTTTTAGTTCGACCGATAGAACTAAGTGTGCATGTGAAATATGAAAACCTAAAAAAGAGGGAATCCTGGAGCTGGAAGTGGAAGTTTCCTCCTTACTAGTTTTGTTTTTATTCAAAAGGACCAAACGGCTGCAGAGGTAAGAAAGATGCTTGACTTTTTCGAATGGATTCATTTGATAGAAAACATTTCAAAATGGACAGTTTTATTTTTTTGTTTTCCTCCCTTTTGTGTCTCATCACACCAACGGATCTCCCTCACGAAAGCGTTTGTTTTCTGTTAAATTCCTCGCTGGCATCGCAGCGGTTTTTAAGCCGGGTGGCGTTTGACTCGTGCACACATAAATATAGTTCCAATACAGACGTCCCTTTAACGCAACCAGGAGGGGGTTGCTTCTTAGGACCAATGTGTTTGCAGCTTCTGCACAACACTCAGGCGTGTTTTTTCTCCCTCCTGCAGCCCCCTCGCCCCTCTTCCCTCTCGTGTCTGCGTGCATTCACAGTTAGTTTCGGTCCCCACCGCTCGCCTACCACACACCATCAGCTCTGGTTGGCTGGCCGACCGCAGTCACACATTAAAGCAGCAGAAAGCTCCTTTTTACACGTTTGTCCGTTCACCATGGTGCCGCACAGCGTGTGCCCTGTGCAGCTGCTTCAAAAGCCAACATGTTATTTTCAGGAAAGCACACAGGCTCCTCTTAGATCCGGGCGACCCGCATCAGTGTGCTCTCCCTGGCTGTTTGTGTTGGCCCCGTGTGTCAGCGTGCTTCACCGGGAGGTGGAGAGAGGTGAGTCATACCAGCTCACATGCCGGTGGCTGCCACGGGCGCTCGATGTCATGACGTGCGATTTGCAAACTGACAGAGTCTGGTGAAGCAGCGTATCTGTGAAATGTCAACTTTTTAGGAAATGAAAACAAGCAGATAGGCCTTTATTCCCTCTTCTTTCAGAGCTCGATACCCATCGATTTTTCAGGGCTGCACAGGTGGAGCCTCAGGAATTCCTAAAGATGAGGAGAGGAGTCTGCATTGAGTGGAAATGTTGAAAACGGAAAATGTTAGGTTGCAGGACTCAAAAGGTATTTGTGTTAAACTGAACTGTAGCCGCCTAAGCTGTGAAACGCTTGTTTACTGTAGTTTCTACAATAATATTGAGATCTACAGGTGAAACTTTAAAAAATGACAACATGGTGCAAAAGTCCATTTATGCCAGTAATTCGACTTTGCAGGTGTTTGGATTAGATTAGAGTGTGACACTTTGAGTCTAGACTATTGAACCTTTTCACAATATTCAGATTTTCTGAGATTTTGAATTTGGGGTTTGCATAAGCTGTAAGCCATAATCATCACAATTATGACAATTGTGCAGCCCTGAAAAAGACCAAAGGTGACAGATCGTTTGCTGCTGTGGCCCCCAGACTCTGGAACTGTCTCCCCCTGAGCCTGAGATCAGTGGACTCAGTGGTCTCCTTTAAATAGCAGCTGAAGACTCACCTGTTCAGGCTGGTTTTGGTGTGACGTTCATCACCACCCACTCCTTATTCTGCTCTCCCCACCTATTCCACCTTCCTCAGGATCCACTGATTTCCCTCTTTTCTATTCACTCTCTCTCTCCTTCTCTGCATTATTTAATCACAATCGTCTATTTTTGCTTATTTTAAAGGCGTTTTTGATAATTTTTTTAAATCTTTATATTGAAATTGTTTTGTTTTTGTGAAGTGCCTCGTGAATTTTATCTTGAGAGGCGCTAAAGAAAAGATTGTTTCTTCTTCTTCTTCTAAAGGCTTGAAATATCTGCCTTTGCATGTAATGAGTCTGTCTCGTATTTAGTTTAACCTTTTAAACCCTCTACAGGGTTAATGAAATGTCTCTCAGACCCCCACCACCCAGGTTACCACACTTCAGAATACTAACTTCAGAGTGGCGGGCCGCCCCCTGTTGGACTTAGTAAAATGGATTTGACATGCCATCGCTGCAGTCTGCTTCCAGCACGTTTCCTGCATGTTTTGGATCGTGAACGCAGCTAATTTGTTTGATTTGGTGATGAGAGAATCGAATGAAGACTGAGGAGACATTTCAGCAGTTAGATCAACACACACTAGAGGGGGCTAAAAGCAAGCCAAAACTGCAAAGTCTGCCTTTAAAGCTGCTTGTCCAGAGTTTTCCCCTTTCAGGAATTATGCATGAATTTTCAGAAGTCCATAAAAAGATTGTCTTATTATGTACATCATGTATATGATGTAGGAAATACGCCTTTTTTGTGCTAAGCCCACCCCCGTCCCAAAAAGCTTAATGCAATATGACCAGTCAGCACTAGCCAATAGCGTTAGACTACCGCTTATGTATGGACATCAATCACAGAGTGTGCTCGAGCGTTAAAGGACGCACCTAGTTGATGCAAGTCGGTGACCTTATTCATGGACAAAGACGTCTTTAAAACATAGATATATGAAAACACAACATAACGTGTGTATTAATTGTAAACAATGTGTTTTAGCTCTGTTTGCTAGAGGAGTGCGTTCATGAACAAGGGGCATTGCTTTCGGCCTTAAATACGGAAATGAAAAGTAGGCCATGGTGTGATATGCTTGTCAGCCACTAGATGGTGCCATCAGATTAAAGAAAAAAATATATAGCAACTTTAAGTTGAAATAGTGACAAATGAACTTTTGCACCATATTCCAGATTTTCCAGTTCCGCCTGTACTATAGTTGTCTGATTAGTGATAAGAGAAGGGTTTTTATTTAGTGATTGCTGACATTCAGAGGCCCACTCAAATGTGTTCAGCTGGTTAATATGACCCGCACTTGTATAGCGCCTCTCAGAGTAAGGACTCCAAAGCGCTTTACACTACAGAGTATCATTCATCCATTCACACACTGGTGATGATGAGCTACGATGTAGCCACAGCTGCCCTGACTTTAAGCTCTGCAAAGTTAACGTTTAGCTTTAATCAAAGCAGAAAAACGATGCCTAAAATCTCAAAGGACACTTTTTTTTGCGGGTTTTAATCAGATGAATACAAACAACGTTAAAACATCTGCACAAAAATAAGACACGATGGGGATCAGCTGTGGTGTGTGTGTGTGTGTGTGTGTTTTAGTAAGATGGCAAATTAAGAACAAATAAAATCCGATCCTATTTATTCATATTATTTGCATGAACTCGAGCTTTCAGTCTGTCATTTGTGGATCTGCCTCTTTAGTCCAGACCGATCCCATCTCGCCCATCACTAGTTTATTTCTGTATGCAGACTTGCGTGATGTCTTGAGTGGACTCCAGCATACACTGGCAGAGAAATGACTCGGTTTTCTGTAGAATGCTACAAATAACTAAAAAAATCTAAATACTACAGACCAGGGGTATTCAATTCCAGGCCTGGAGGGCCGGTATCCAGCATGTTTTAGTGGTTTCTCTTCTCCAACACACTTGATTCAGTGGTTAAATCACCTGTGCGGCAGCTCATCAGGCTCTGCAGGAGCCTGTTAATCACCTGCTGATTGAAATCAGGTGTGTTGAAACAGGGTTCAAACTAAAACATGCTGGATACCGGCCCTCCAAGCCTGGAATTGAATATCCCTGCTATAGACATTAATAATGGTCTCTTTCTAGAAATGAATGCTATGGTATTGGGGTACTTGTATAAATAAAAAAGAGCTGCCAGAAGACGATAGAACAGTAAAGTGTACCTGCTTGGAAGGACTTGGGGGGGAACAAAAAACACTCTTACTTCAGATCTGAAATGTAACTCTTTATGTTACTCAATGATGCTTTAGTACAGTCAGGGTAAAGTTGGATTATCAGAACAAGTTGGTTAGGAAGGGAACACCCGGAGATCCTCACCTGTGCTTAGTGCAGCTGCTGCCTACCTGCCAGGTTTTCTAGTCATGCCACTAGAACAGGGTGTGCCGCATCTTACCTGCACATCTAAACGGAGCAATGGCAGTACCAACTTTAACCAGAAGGGGAGTCTTTGTCCTGGTTTACACGTCTGACTGTTAAAACTGAATGATTGTTGAAGTGCATCTGACTTCACTGTTGTTTACATGCAGAAAAATATGTTGTTTTTTTATGACATTATCTGGGTACTTAAGCTCGATTAGGAGTAGTACAGTTCAGTTCGACTTTAGCCAGACTAAGGTGTTATTTGGCATTTTAAAAGTCCAACTTTGGTCAAACTAAGGCAATAGTTTGGTTTTCTGACACTTCATGTAAATGTAGCAAGTACATAAATCTGACACTCATCACTTCAGTTGCATCAAACATAAGTTTCAGTCTGCAGAAAAACATTGAGTAAAGTAGATCTGCTGATTCCGATGACCTAAAATTCTTCCCAAATTATAAAAAACAAAACAAACAAAAATAAACAATCAAACTAAAATCCCAAAATGACACATTTGGCCTTATTTTAAAGGCCATCCATCCATCTGTTCATACCTTTTCGACGGCTTATCCGGAGTCGGGTCGTGGGGGCAACAGCCTAAACAGGGAGGCCCAGACTTCCCTCTCCCCAGCCACTTGGGCGAACTCCTCCGGGGATTCCCAAGACGTTCCCTGGCCAGGTGAGAGTCATAGTCCCTCCACCGTGTCCTGGGTCAACCTTTAGGTCTCCTCCCGGTTGGACGTGCCTGGAAAATCTCACCAGGGTGGCTTCTAGGAGGCATCCTAATCAGATTCCCGAGCCACCTCAACCGGCTCCTCTTGATGTGGAGGAGCAGCAGATGTACTCCGAGCTTCTCCCGGATGACTGAGCTCCTCATCCTATCTCTAATGGAGAGCCCAGACACCCTGTGGAGAAAACAAAGTTTGGCCGCTTATACCCAAGATATCGTTCTTTCGGTCACTTCCCAAAGCTCATGAACATAGGTGAGGGTTGGAACGTAGATCGTTTGGTAAATCGAGAGCTTTGCCTTCCGGCTCAGCTTTCTTCACCATGACAGATCAGTGGGCCTCTGAATGTCAGCAACATCCTCATCACTGCAGACGCAGCACCAATTCACCTATCGATCTCCTGATCCATCTTTCCCTCAACAAGACCCAAAGATATTTAAACCCCTCCACTTGAGGCAGGACCTCATCCCTGACCCGGTGAAGGCATTCTACTGTTTTCCGACTCAAGACCGTGGTCTTGGGTTTAGAGAAGCTGATTCTCATCCCAGCTGCTTCACACTCGGCCGCGAACCGCTCCAGTGAAAGCTGAAGATCATGTTCTGATGAAGCCAACAGGACCACGTCATCTGCAAATAGCAGAGACTCAATCCTTACGCCACCAAAACGGATCCCCTCAACACCTTGGCTGCACCTAGAGATCCTGTCCATAAAAGTTGTGAACAGAATCTGTGACAAAGCCTTGACGGAGTCCAGCTCTCACCAGAAACGAGCTCGACTTCCTGCTGGCAATGTGGACCAAGCTCTGACACCGGTCTTAAAGGGACCTAACAGCTTGTACCCCACACGCCCGGAGTACCCCGTATACAGCTCCCCCGAGGGATGCGGTTGAACGCCACCTCCAAGTCCATTATGAAAGATTACCTAGGGTCAAATAGTCTAATTCAAATATTTTTTTAAAGTTATGCTCCAGCTTGAAAAAGACACTAATTGCAGCAAGAAACTTTGTGCAACTGTTGAAATTTGTTTGCAGTTATGTTGCCTTGATCAAACTTCTTGTGAGCACAAACTCAGTTTGATTACAACATTTGTAGCCCAGTGAGATACTGGTTTTGGAATTCAGCCCAAAGCATCCTCGTTCAAATCAGATTCAAAAACTTAAAGCAATTATCATTTGAGTTTAAAATGAAGTCACACACATTGTAAATTATTCTAGTTGTGCTCTAGAAACCAGGCCATTAGGGCTCCAAGCCTTAGGTAGAGCTGTGCTGTGGAAAAATGCTTAGCAGCCTAATCTGATGGAAAGTGTATTGAAACACTCTCTCTCTCTCTCTCTCTCTCTCTCTCTCTCTCTCTCTCTCTCTCTCTCTCTCTCTCTCTCTCTCTCTCTCTCTCTCTCTCTCCCCCCATCTGTCTGTTTCTCTGTAGCCACTCCGCGCATCGTAGGGTGACTGTTTCCGTACAGAGCAAAGAGCTGAACGGCTGCACCATGAACAACCAATTGCACAATGCTTTTCCTTCTTTTAGTTAGTAAGTAAATTTTATTTATATAGTACGTATCACAGACATAGAATCACGAAGTGCTTCACGTAGATCAAAACTAAATAAAAAATCTAAATGCTCTCAAAACAGAATTAGATTAACATCATAAAAATAGTCATAAAATTATAAATTTTATAAACAGATGAAAGATTACTAATTAGAGTTAAAAATAAGAAAATAAAAGGTTTAGTTAAAAGCAGCTTTAAATAAAAGGGTTTTTAGCTGTTTTTTTTAAAGTGTCCAGACTGTCGATGCTACTAAGGATAAAGGAAGATCATTCCAGAGTCAGGGTGCAACAGTCTGGATAACTGATCACCTCGACTTTTGTATCTGGTCTTTGGAACTTCTAGAAGGTTCTGGTCGGTGGACCTGAGGGCTCGGGTTAAGGCTTTAACAGTTCAGTAATATAGGGAGGAGCTTGACCATGTAGAGCATTGAAAGTTATAATCAGGATCCTAAAATGAACTCTAAAGTTAACGGGTTACGAGTGCAGAGACATTAGAATAGGAGTGATGTGTGCTCTTCTGTTTGCTCCAGTTAGGAGCCTCGCTGCAGAGTTCTGGACCAACTGAAGGCGGTCAAGGACCTTTTTGTTAAAGCATGTGAAGAGTGTGTTACAGTATTCTAGACAGGAGGAGATAAAGGCATGGATAACCATTTCAAGTTCATGTTTTGACACCAACCTTCACAGCTTGGAGATATTTCTTAAATGATAAAAACAGTTTCGGACCAACATTTTTGAGTGACCTTCAAGAGACATTGATTGGTCAAAAATAACTCCAAAATTTCTAAAGTTTGTCTTGACGGCAGAGGATAAACGACCGAGTTTTAGACTAATCAGGGGAACCATGCTCTCGGGGGCATCGATCAGACATTCAGGTTTTTCAGAGTTTAACTGAAGGAAGTTATCTTCTAGCCAGCTGGTGATAGCTGATAGACACTCTAGTAATTCAGACAGTAGAACTCAGAATCCTTAAATGGGCAGTACAGTTGAATATCATCTGCATATAGGTGATAAGAGACATTATGAAAAGGATCAAGTATCTGACCAAGAGGGTGTATGTACAGCCACCCCAACACACACACACACACACGCACGCACGCACGCATGCACACACACACACACACGCACGCACGCACGCACACACGCACACACACACACACACACATTTTTCAAAATGTGTAACCCTTATTAATCTAGGTTTTATTTTAATTCTAGATGTCAGAAAAACACAAAAAGCATCTCAGCACCATTTGGCACCAGGTACCATCCTTTCCCAGCGACGTTGTAGAGATCTGTGTGTGTCTGCCGTGGTGAGAGCAGGATGTCAAGAGCTGATAATGTTCACAGTGTGTGTTTGAAGTTAGCTTGTGCCAGTGGATGCCAGGCTCTGTGGTTCGCCTGGCTGAGTGCCCACTTCTCCCACGAGGTCGGTGTTCTGCAGACGTCCACGGACTTCTCCTGAGGCTCCACTAAACCTGTTAATGCCTCTTTTGGCCCACGCAGCATTGAGTGTGTTTGTCTACAAATGTGTGTTCTCACTGAAATGAAAAGAAAAAGAAAAACTAGAAGAGATACATCAGACCTATTAGTACGCTTTAATAAACGATTTGATGCAAGTGTGTGAGGTTTAGTTTTCCTGGCTAAAAGTTGGATTTTAAGTGTTTTCTGCATTCATGGAACAAGTGGCAGAGTCTGGGATAAGGAGCTTTAGGGCTTCTTAGCTTAGCGGTGGGAGGAACGGGACTCCCTAAACTCTCTGTCTGTGTCAGTCAAAAGAAGCCAAAAACCCCTCGCTGAGAACACACACAGCCGGGAATCAGAGCATACACACCAGCTGAGCGAGCGCCTCGGGAGCGTACGACTAATCTCGTTCTCTGCTGACACACTCGTCGTCATCTGTGCATGCTTTCACAGCTCTTTCTCTCACAGTTTTTGGTATCTTAAAACTGGGGGTGTGTTCGTTTCTATCAGTGTCAGCAGAAGGGAGAGGTCAGAGCAGGCCGGGGATGCTCGTGCACTTCGCGCCCCCGGCTCTTCTGATCTGCAAACCGCAGCATTCCTCTTTAAAAACTCAAATACTTTGCAGAAATGAAGATGAAGCTCTGTGGTGGGGTTGTGCTGCAGATCGAAGAAAGAAAGTGAATCGGCTGTTGGGGACGATTCTGAGCAGAAATGTACATTTTAAAAGTCAATTTGTTTTGCACTTGCCCTTTAAAGAAAGGAAACAAATACACAGAATTTATTTATGAAATAGAAATATAAGATTAAGCACCAACTTTATTTACCTTTGATTTGCAGACTCAGCACTTCGGCTTTAGACAGTTGATGAGTTAGTTGTGCACAAAGCCATTTTTTGGACAGAAGCCAGTTAGCGCTGAAATCACTGCCAACGTGGGCCGATTCTAGTTTTTAAAGGAATGTCAGCTGGCTTACATCTGCACAGCACGCTCTGAACCGATTTGATCTATGATTCTTGCTTTCCTTTGGCAAACGAGTCTTTCAGATCGGCGTTTTTTCAGATCAACGCCTGATTACAGGAAAGCCAGCATGCGGGGCAGAACGTTTTGGAAACCTGGCTGTTTTGTGGTGATTATAGGATTGCAGATTAATACTAATTATTTCCACTTGAGATGCAACAGATTGCACACAAATTGTACAAATTGTACAAGTGCATCACCAAGGAGGCTATTTTGAAAACTCTCATTTATTCCAGTGATTATTTACCATATCAATCAATCTGTCTCATGGTGTTCTTTGCTGCCAGTTGCTAAGATATCTCCTGTAATGCACATACTCTTCATTTCCCTGAGGGGTCACTCATTTCTTTGCTTTCTCACACCTTTTGATTTTCAAATACAGTGTTACAATGTGCTATCTTAGATTTAGCTCATTGCTGAACTCAAAAGATGGTATGCATGTTGTTTTGGAGCTTCCATTGTGCAAGTGGGCGACCTTCGTAGATAAGGGTCACTGAGCTGGGTGGGAGGCGGGGAGGTCAGAGGAACAATACTGTAAAGACTTCTCAGTTTCAGTTTGGGCGGAGGACACACGGCTCAACTTTATTTTTGAAGAACAGCCTTCAGATCTGTTTTTATTGTGGTGTTATCTGAGCTAAGAGGAAGCTGACAGCTCTGGGATAAGACAATGAGTAGACACAATCAACTATAGTTTATATCCATTCAAAGGATAAAAGTAGCTGTGATGCACTTCTTGGCGAGCTAATATCATTTAGGTAAATTTTCTTGTAAAATTGAAATTCAACTTCTGCCAGAACTAAACCTAATTGTCTGGAGATTTCTCAAGGAGCAGCGCTGAGCAACAATAACTTTGGCCATGACTGTATTGTTTCCCCACCGCTGCTCCTTAATGGGTTCCTGGCATTGACAGGCAGGAAAGAACTCCGGAGTGCTGGAGGTAACACGGGACTTCCTAATGGAACCTTTGTCGTCAAATACTGCATTTTAATTTGCTGGATGCAGAAGGCAGGAACTTCCTGTCTCGTTGTGGTTGGAAGTGACCACTCCCTGCAAAAGGACCTTTTGAGTGTGCATGCATTTGTGGTGGATTTATGTCTGAATGTACCGCTGCATTTAAATATGTTAGAAACATTTTAGTCTGTTGTGTTTTTGCAAACAACAAAGCCCGGGAGACAGTTTAGGCAGCCTGTGGAGGCGCAGTGTTGTAGTCACACATGGGAATCTTTTATCAGTGCTGCTATTATTACACCGCAAAACTTGTAACAACGATGCATTTCAGGCCTGTAGCAAAAACAGTTTTACTTGACTCTTAATTTTTCAAAAATATCAGACATCTCTTTTTGGATTAGTTCTATCTGCTCTGTTATTTATTATGTTCACTTAAAGTAGCTTTCTGAAGTTTTCTCTTCTGCTGGAACCAGAAACCCACATTAGCAGAGGAAACGAGGTAGCACTAAACACCAGTTGCTGTTTTCTAGGTCAAAACATTATTTGTTGTTTGTGACTTCAAATGGTGTTTTACTTTTTGGGTTTGGGTTTCTTTTTGGAGTTTTTATTTTGAGGCTGTAGTCATGCTGTTCAATGGTGGATCTCTGAGGAAGACCACAGAAACACTGCAGCCTTTTTTGTTGACGCAGCTTCACTTTTTAGCCACTCAATCGCATTTTTTCCTGCTGAAAATTCCTGGAAATACTCTGTTAGCTTTGGGTTAGCATGAAGCTAATATCTCGCCGATCTCCGGCTCCCGGAGAAGAGAACAGTCACAACAGCAGACACATGGATCTTTTACCGCGGTGGACCAACAAAGCCCAATATCCTCGGTCAGCTTACCTGGCCGAAGGTGCCTTTACTTTGAAGTCGCTCTACCGCGTTTTTCAAGGAGCCCTTCTTAGCTTCTTGGGTTAGCTAAGTTAGCTAGTAGCCACACTGGTTCAATTGTTCCAACCCTGTTCCAAACATAACAGCCCCACCCTTAGCTCCACCTCTTTTCCTATTTATGGATTGTCTGGGCGTGATGGGACCTGTGACGTGGTCAAAATGGCGGTGGTGGGAACCTCTCATTTGGGCACAAAAACTTATAATTTGAGCCTATAGACGTGAATTGTCCTGTATATATGTCAATGGGCGAGACTGACAACCAAATGTTCAAATAGTGCTTTCATGCTATTAGCAGACCTTGCCTGCTGATGGTGGTCGGAGGGACTGGTGGCGCCTGTGCTCGGCAGCCTCGCCTCTGTCAGTGTGCCCCAGGGCAGCTGTGGCTACATCGTAGCTCATCACCATCAGTGTGTGAATGAATGTGTGAATGGATGAATGATACACTGTAGTGTAAAGCGCTTTGGAGTCCTTACTCTGAGAGGCGCTATACAAGTGCAGGTCATTTATCATTTATCATTTTAGCCAAATGTAAGAGAACCACTTCATTAAAAGTAATTTTTTATCTCTACATTATATTTCTATCTACTTTGTTAAAACATTGTTAAGAGGCATGAAAAAATATTTTAAGCTAATTTGTTTTTCAAATTTGCTATACCATCATTAAACATGTACTACAGTCAGCCACTAGGGGGTGCTTGTTTGCTCTCTTTAAACTTCTGGATTGGATTTCTGTCTCTAGTGTGATTTCGTGTAGTTTTGGAAGCTGTGTGTTCTTAAGTTAAAGTTCACCAGTGTGTCATCATCACACACTGGTGAACTTATGTCTCCACACTGGACCCATCCCCGTGGAGAGCGGTGAGCTGCAGCTGTGGCAGCGCTCGGGAACTATTTGGTGGTTAAACCCCAATACAACCCCTTAAAGCTGAGCGTCAAGCAGGGAAGCATTGGGTCCCGTTTTTAAATCTGTCCTTGGTCATGCTAACTTCCTGGTGTCAGAAGCGCTCCACGAATGGGAGAAGATCCAGGAAGAGAACAGCGTCACGGATTGGCTTCTTTGTCGTCCCGCCTCTGAGCTTGGTGATGGCAGGAACGCTCTGGTGGTTGATGTCACCGGATGTCCTACCATCACAGCTGTGACTTATCGGACTGATAGGAGAAGAATAAAGTGCCTCAAAGGGGGCTACTTGAGCTGGTAGTAGTTTCCCCATCTGGTATGCTGGACTTGAGTGTTGTGAGCACTTAAGCTTGGTTTATGCTTGACACATTTATTTTCCGCTTGGTGAAGCGGCTCGCGGATGGAACGCGCTTCACAACTTGCAGCGTTTATGGTTCATGCGGCTTGTCTCTGCGGCGAGAGCCAACTCAGCTCTTTTAAAATTGGTGGAGTGCTCTTGTTTCCACCAGGATCACCGCTTTTCCCTTTGTTCCCTTTCCTTGCCTTCACATATTGGTCCTTCATGATTTTCCAGCATTTTTTAACAGCGTCCTTGTCTTTTCCGACAGTGCGAGCTATTTCTCTCCAAGAATTATTAACAACATGTTGATCACAGTGATCTTTGAGAGTGGAATCATACAAATGTCTCTATTTACGAACCTCTGCCATAACTAGTTCTTGCCAGTTCTTGCCAGTCCGCCATGTTTTTTCCATGTTTGACTGTCGTGCGGAGGCCAGGTGGAGGGGCGTGGTTGTTAAAATGACGCAATTTTGCCGCGCGGAGCCGTGCAAACCTCGCGGACGCGTCAAGCATAAACCAACCTTTAGTGATTAGCTCTTTCTAGAATCTAGCTACTCTGTTTAGATAGTATTTTAGTGTGATTGTAGTCACTACTTTGCTTGAGTTAACTTTTTTAATAATAGTTTATTTAGTTTAGTGCTGGTTAAGCTACGTTTTAAATTTAGTTAATGTGTTTTGATGGTTGCAACACAAACAGCAGCAACATATCCCTTTTTACAACGTGCATGAGACACTGCTACTCAATGCTGTTGTTTCTGAGGTAAATATTTCTCTCCCAGAGGTCAAAGCACACACATCTGAAATGATAGAAGTCTGGAAGGAAGCCAGAACTGAAACTATGAGTGAAGGGAGGTGACAGAGTGTAGGCAGAGATGAGATGCAAGGTTTTAGTGTAAAGAGCATTTTTTTCATGTGTGTGTTTATGAGTGTGCAGGTTAGTGATTTGATGTTCCTCTCATGTTTCAAGCAAACTGTGGTAAGGTATACCACCCTAATGGGTTGCATGAAGCTGAGGAATGCAGATCAACAGATGCCAGCATTGCTGCTGTGTGGAATTGGAATGGTGTGTGTGTGTGTGTGTGTGTGTGTGTGTGTGCACTCGAGGGTGAAAACACAGATGTTTTTAAGCTACTGCAAGCTTTCACTGGTGTCTGCTGGTGTGCATATGGGTGTTGCAGTGTTTGAGTGAGATACAGTTAGATCTCACTGGAGCTGAATTTGGCCTGGACTTATTGAACCTTGAACTCCACCTGTGTGTGTGTGTGTGTGTGTGTGTGTGTGTGTGTGTGTGTGTGTGTGTGTGTGTGTTTGTGCATTTCAGGTACTCACTGCGTCCTCCCAGAGCTGCTAAAGCACTAGTTACCCACAAGGGACCAAGTGGACAGGTCTATGTTTAGCCACTGTTCTCCTTTTAAATACACAGTTGTGGTTAGGATTTTTAACACATAACCAATGCAAACATTCAGTAAGTGAATATTAAAATGACCAAATGATGCTCAGAATTAGAATTTATGTAGTATTGTTCACAAAAAACAGAAAACAAGAAACAAAGAGCCTATTAATTTCTCAGAAATTAAATGTGTTGAATGCAAAAGCAAGTTTTTGTGGAATTTTTTAAGTGTTGTTTCACAATTAGATTTGCTGGCAACTAGTAGAATCTATGTGTTTAGGAATTTTAACACTTTCTTTCAGTCCCATTTGGCCAGAATCAGGTGTGAAAAGTGGCAGACTTTGCAGGAAGTGTATTTCTTGCAGAGAGAAGACATGCATAAAAAAGAAATTGTTTGCATTTGTGAACTAAAAAGGCTAATGGAACTTACTTTTCTGGAAGTTTTAATGAAAGGAAAATCATTATTTACAGCTTGTAGTTGTTTTAAATGCATTAAATTCTTCTGATTTATAGGAATCTGCAGCAGACTCAGAAATGGACTCAGCAGCTTAAGAGGGGGATGGGAAGGCGCAGGTGTCACTGTGTTGCAATCAGGATAGATTGCAGCACTTGAACTCCCACACCCATGATGAATGACTCTAATCAGCAAGAGTGTATCATCAGGGGGTCTCTTGTGACAGTCAGTCAGGGCCGAGTATTTTAGACGTGTCTCAAATGAGCTTCCACAAATGTCATGGTGAATCTGAGTCAAAATATACCAAGATGTGTGAAGATCTTCTCCAAAAAATGACTAAAATGACAAAGAAAATAGTTATATATAAAATCTAACAAGTTTTTTTTCTCACAGAATGCTTTTTCATTATTTTCACCCACAACAGTGATCTCCGGTGCTTAAGAGTGAGCCATTCCAGATCCAGCGTCGGCTCCGCAGACCAGCTTAACAACAGCAGCAGCTCAAACTGTTTTTCTCATCAATCTCTGCTGAGATAGAGATGATCCGCAGCTGTGATCATGACTGTTTGGTTTTATGTAGCTAAAGCACAGTCAGACATGTCCATGATACCACAGAGTCGCTCACAAATGCAGGTAGTCAGAGCTTCACCCAGCACCGTCAGGCAGATAGATGGTGGTTTTAATCACACCTGTGGTTACATATGGCCAGCCCTTAAAATAGCACAGCAGTAAATACATCACATTTGACTTTTTATTCCAAGTTAAAGGGCTCATTCACCTCTATTTCAATACTTTTGCTGTGATCTTTTGTTGTTTCCTGTGAAAAAAGTCTCTGGCACCACTGTTTCCTAGGGTAGAAGTTTGTTGAAGGAGCGGGGAGGCAGAAAACGGCAGGGTTATGACTCTTACTCATTGATATTCATGATAAACTATTGGTCTATGATTGGCTAACAGCAACACAACTCTCGTCTTTCTTGGGTAAAAAAAACTCAACGTTGATGTTTAATCTCCAAAAAAACCACAAGTCCGTATGTGTTCTGCCATGTTGAGGAGCTGCTATTGCTAACGGTTAGCTTCTTCTAGCCAAGACGCTCTCTGCTCTCTTCTGGCCACAAAACCTTCCTCAGCCTTCCTCAGTCGCAAATCAAGGTGGGCGTGTCAAAGAATGCTAACTTTCGTAGATGTAGAGGACACTGGCTTTTCCTGACCCAATCGTTTTCCATTCCATTAATTTTTTGCAGCGAATGCAGGTGGAGAATATTTTCATGTACAGCACACATTTGCAGCTCAGAGCGACCAATTGTATTAAAAAAAAAAAACAAGTATCTCTTGCTTTTTAGTGAACAAGCCCTTTAATGTGCCATACTTCACAGCACATAAACTCTTCAGTTTCTTCACAGCTGCAGAGTTAGAGATATAGAGCATAGATCATCCAAACCTGTTCAGGATCCGTTCATGTACACCAACGTCAAAGTCAGGTGACTTGTTGGAATTCTGTTTTTTTTTTTGTACAATAATACTTTTTGCACCTACCTTCCCCCGATCACAGTATCTACTAACCTATAAAATCCTTTAAAGAAATTGCCCTGATCAGTAAAACTCAATAAACACTTACTAACTGTTAAACACGGCAGTAGAGGTGCAGTGATTAGGGTTCACTTTTCAACTTAGGACCCAGACTCTTTACTGTCACTGCAAATGACAAACTCCTCAATAAAACAAATATTTTAGACTCAATTGGGACACATTCAGTCAGACCGCTATGGTATAGCAATAAATAAATATGCAAAATAGGGAATTTTCGCTCACATTTTAATCAGAAAAAAGGAATGTTAAATTAATTTAATACAAAAATTAAAGGGGTTACTTTTTCACACACTGTGCTCATCTTCCTCCAGTCCCCTTTAGCCACAGAAGTTGCTGACAAGGTGCCATTATCTCCCTATTCTCCCCAGTAACACAATTCCACAGACAGCTCTCCATGTCAGCCAATCAGATAACAGTTTGCCCCTGATTTCAATTCAGCACTTCATGACTTTCATCCTGCTGCTAGAAAACATTTTGCTCCAAAGGCAGGAAGCTGCACTGTTTGCAGTATTTTTTTTTGTTTGCCTTAAAAAATGAAGAATAAATTGTTCTTCGTAGGGGAGAGCATAAATACAGCTTTCATAGATGGAAGGGGTGATAAATGGAGCATAGGTCTCTCATGTCAGCTATGAGGAGGCCGGATGGAGAAACGTTCTAGGCCATGTTTTCCTCAATTTCTCTCTCTCTCTCTCTCTCTCTCTCTCTCTCTCTCTCTCTCTCTCTCTCTCTCTCTCTCTCTCTCTCTCTCTCTCTCTCTCTCTCTCTCTCTCTCTCTCTCTCTCTCTCTCTCTCTCTCTCTGTGTGTGTGTGTGGGTGTGTGCGCGCATGTCTGATCAGATGCTTTTGTCAGTCAGCAATGGGTTCCTGAAAACTCTTGAGTGATCTTTTTTGAGGGGAGAGTGAGGATAAAAGTGGGGGAAAGAGAGAGAGCGACTGCTGAAAGAGAAGTGAGAAAGCTGGATCAGCAGATATTTTTGACATTCTAATTGAGGGTTTAGGCAGCACCAGTATACAGATTCAACGTGATCTATTTCATGGCTGTGGAGTTGTTACTCAGGCGACGTTAATGAAACTCGTCTGGGTCCAGACCAAGCTTCATGATGAATTAGTTTCATCCTCCTTACTGGTCATGTGCAGGGCTGGCCCAAGCGTTTGTGGGGCCATAAGCAAGTTTCCTTTTGGACCCCCCATACCAACAAGTCAACACCAGATGATAGATCTTTAATTTTTAGGCTCCACTATGCGTGTAACATTCCCATTGTCATTAGCATCTTTTGTAATGAGCTTATATCATACCGGTGTTATTATGGCTATTGATTTTAACATTAGATGAGTAGCAAACCAACAAAAAAAACCCTAATTTAAACCTTTCATAGCAATCATACATGATGACATATTACCATGGGAACCATGGAGACATCATTTGTTCTGAAATTTAAGCTATTACTTTTTTAGCTACCTGGAACTATACACTCTGATGCAATGAAATCCCACCCCCACCCCGTGTAAATTTCACCCATTTCATGACGTAACGTCATTAAGCCAAAAATCATTTTTGATTGGGAAAAAGGAATATAACATGGTCAAAAGCTGCAGAAGGTTGATTCTGCATGCATGCTTCAAAAGTATTCATTCCGATTTAAGATGGCACACAGTATGCCAAAATAAATCTTTACACAGCTGTTTTATTTTTCTCTATAGATAGTAATATTGATCAGTAATGCATAGTTTACTCTGTTCCTGCACACAATTCCTGCATGGTGTCAAACAAGTCCGAAGACAGATTAATTTAGCATGACTTTACTGTCTTGGGATTGTGTTGTACACCTTTCTACGACATTTGATAGTAAAAAAAGACACTTTTGCTATATGTTCTGCAACAGGAGCTGTAAATATACTTGAAGCTGCAAATCATCTTTTGTTGAGTGCATATGGAGTCTGTGCTCCACGCATTTGTTTTATCCTGGCTCGACAACTGTAATGCTTTATATGTTGGGCTAAGTCAGGCAGCACTGCGACGTCTACAGCTGGTTCAGAACTCTGTGGTCAGATTACTGATAGGGACAAGGAGGTCGGCACACATCACTCCTGTGCTGGCCTCATTACATTGACTCCCTGTAGGTTTTCGGGCCAAGTTTAAAGTTATGTGCTGTGTCTTCTGGTCTCCCACTGTTAAGCTCCACACTAGTTCTACTCCAAAGGGACACTCAGGGACAACTCTTGAATTTGCTTTTCATCAACTTTTATTTTTCAACTCTGAGATTTGTTGGTTTCAAGTTGATCAATGCAATCAATGCTCTGTCAGATCTGCCAGGGCTTTCTCTACAGATTGAATCAGGTCAATGACTCCTCGGCTGGTTCCCTGCAGCATCTTGTCTAAGGCCTAGTCCACACGTAGCCGGTTTTGTTTTAAAAACGAATATCCGCCCCTCCAAAAACTTGCATCCACACCACCTCGTTTAAAAAAAAACTGTCCACACGTACCTGGATAAATACGTTGTTAAGGACATGCCAGACCAGTAGGCGGCAGTACTTCCCCCGTTCTTAACCTCGTCCTTCGTCTGTGGTCTTCCGCAAGGAGCAGTAATTCCGCTTGCAAAAACAAACAAGCAAAAAGCGCTTGGACAATTGATAAAGCGAGCGCAGCTCTGAGGGCATCCATGATGCCGGCTAGTGTAAACACAGGTCGCACACGTGATGTCAGCATTTTTTGTCACGGAAAGTGACGTTGCGGACCTTAAAACTCCGGTTTTGTCTGTCCACACGCAGACACCCAAAACGGAGAAAACGCAGATCTTCACTTTGGCCGGAGTTTTTAAAAAGATCCGTTTCCGTGTGAAAAAACTCAGTTTTCGTGTGGGTGACAGGCCAAAACGTAGAAAAATATCTACGTTTTGGCAGATCCCCGGCTACGTGTGGACAGGGCCTTATTCTTCAAGGATTTCAACTGTAATGGTAGACTTGTTGCCGTATCTATTCTCCAGGACTCTGAACATATCATCTGTGGTTGTATAAGTTGACAGTCTCAGCTCCTTCACAATGGTCTCACTCACTCTCCAGGAGCTGAATCTTGAGCTTTTCAGGTGAGCCAGTGGGCTCTCCCTGCCTTTGCAGGCTCTCCCAGTCTCTTTTCCACCTGTGGAACTCGCTCATACTTCCCTGGAAGATGGGCAGAGTATTTAGTTTTATCCTCACAACAGGTGGTAATGGTTGGATAGGTTTACCGTTTGTGTCTTTATCAGCTGGCCTCCTCGATATGGCAAATTCAGCTTTTCTCAGTTTTAGCCTGCTGTGGGCCGCTCTCAGTCCTTGCAGTCTCCCATTCACTTCATCTCTCAATGATTCAGGAATCCACCTCTCCCACGCAGACATAGCGGAGATGGTTGCACTAACCTTCTCACCTAATAGCGTGAGGTGAACCTCGTAGCCCTCCAAATGGTCACTTTTGACTTGCATATTTTCATCTCCATCAACTACTTCCTCTGCTTCATGAATTGATGTTTTAAGTTCATTTTCTCCATATCTTCTTCACTGGTCCTCTCCTGCTTCAGCAGTTTGACCGTCTTCCCCAAGACCTCTTCTGCCATCTTTATTTCCTCTTGCATCCACAGCTTCTCTGGTTTGAAGCCCTTTATCTTTAGCCTGGCAAGCTAGACTAAATAAATGTATTATTTAGTCTGGCCACGCTCCATTGACGGCTCTCGGTTGTGGGGCGGGTTCTACCGTTGTCTTTCAAATGATCTCCGCATTCCACTGGACAATGAATGTGACATACTCTTGTTTCACTCTGTTGCATCATCCCACCCACCAGGCATATAGAGTGCCCTGATTGGCCCACAAAGCGGATAAAGCTCTGTGATTTGTTCACTAAGCAGATAGAGCACTATGATTGGCCCACCATTATGGACCAATCACAGCTCTTTATGTGTTTGAAACCCCTCTAGAGAGCTGTGATTGGCTAGCCAGAGTCCTGGTAGGAGCTGCGGAGGTTCCAATGGAGCGTGCCTAGACCAAACTTTGCAAAGCAAGAATTTGGTCTAGTTCACTAGGCTACTTTTATCTTCTCATCCAGGGTGCTCTGTGGTTATCAACTGTTAAGCTCCACACTAGTTCTACTCCAAAGGGACACTCAGGGACAACTCTTGATTTTGCTTTTCATCAACTTTTATTTTTCAACTCTGAGATTTGTTGGTTTCAAGTTGATCGATGCATGATTTCATCAGGTTGATAACCTTCAAAGCACAGAAACAAAGGTTGGCAACAATATGTTGTAAATAAATATTTTTAAAATAAAAAATAAAATGAACAACGAACAACATTTCAGATAAATTAACAATTTTAAATTAAATGAAAGAATTAACTGGAAAGTGCTTCAAATGAATGAAGAAAACTCCCTTAATGAATTAAGTTAAATCAAGGAATCAATCAGTAAAGGGAATACCTTAACTGAGTATTTCATCAAGTACCACATCAAGTAACAAAATAAATAAACTCTCTTGCCTTGTTAATGCATGCTTTTAACTGTTTACCTTGCTAAACACATAAATTAACTATCCAACAATCACTCACTTCAATCAAATCACTATGATATTGCAGTGCTTCAACTTACTCTGACACAAACAGAATACTCTCCAGGTACAACTTAAACACTTACTAACATAAACCAGAAATATTTACCAACCATTGGCGTCTTTAGAGTAAAGGTCATGAGTAGAGCTTGCTGTGCTCTTCCTGTTTGACTGAGGACTGAGAGCCACCATCCTGCACAGGTTTTTTTTTTATCGGCAATCAGTCACCTTTTTGTTGGTGCATTCTGGGAGATGTAGTTCTCAGTGGTGGTGGACCAATTAGACCTCCATTTACTCAGCTTTAACCCAACACCCACCATACTCGGCAGCATTAATAAAAAGGCACACCCCATCACGGACTCTACGTTCGGCTGATCTAGAGCTGCTGACTGTCCCACAAACTAGGTACAGGTCTAGAGGTGATCGCGCTTTCTCAGTCTTGGCTCCTTTTCTCTGGAATGAGCTTCCACTTGATATTAAACTGTCGCCTTCACTGCAGGTTTTTAAGAGTCATTTGAAGACTTGTTTTTATTGTTTGGCTTTTATGTGACCTGGTAGAATGCTTTTATGCTCCTTGTTTACGTTTTGTGTTGTGCTTTAATGTCTGTATGTTGTTTTTACCTCCTTTTTATTGCTATCGGTGTTTTGACTGTATTTTATGTTCAGCGCCTTGGGCTCCTGCAAAGGCAGTGGAAGGCGCTATACAAATAAAGATTGATTGATTCTTGAAATTCAGTGGATGAAGAATCAAAACCAAAGGATTTTCTTTACTAACCAACAGAAAAAAAGGAAACAGTTGAAAACTGTTTAAAAAATACTACTGTTCCCAACACGAGGCCTCGGTACATCACAGTTTGTCCCTGCTGTGTGGCCATGCCGTTTCTCTGCAGACAGCTAAATTCAACACATGCTCTGCCAACCTGCAGTGTGACAAAAATACGAGCCAATAGTCACCCACTGTTGCTTTGTTTTTCTGTGTCAGGATGGGAGCATTGTGCATTGTCCACTTCTGACTAAGTCTCTTCAAATCATCCAATCCGATGCAGCAGTTTGGCCACAATCTAGAGTCCCAGATTTATCCGGAACCGTTTCAGCGGGGACGCTCGTGCCAACTGTGTCTTACTATTTAGAGGAATAAGCAGCCTGCGTAACAAACCCAATTTGTCACCAGGATGAAGCAGATGGGCAGTATATCTGTTCACCGCAGGCCTGATATGACTTTATCTCAGTATTTTACTTTCTTATCAGACCTGCTTGTTGGTTTATTGGGATACAGTGCAGACTATCTGAAGTGTTCCTCTCTTTTATCAGACTAGGCTCGTCTATGGAAAGCATCAGTTTATTTACAGCAGAGTGTGTGTGCACTCGTTTGTCTCCTTTATCTATATTAAATATGATTCTAAGCCTGAATCTCCCCCTGTGTAGGCACACACACACACACACACACACACACACACACACACACACACACACACACACACACACACACACACACACACACACACACACACACACACACACACACACACGCATGAATGACCAGAAGGTTTTGCTGAAACCCAAACACGGCTTTCTGTCTCTTCCTGGCTCTTGGGTTATTTTTATCCTGAATGCTGGTAAGCTGGGGAGTCTTCCTCTTTGTGTATCTTTGTCCCATGGTGACTTCTCTCATCCTTTTACATCTCACCCCCCTTCCATTCATTAGAATCGAGTGAGTGAATCTGAGGGAGGAGAGACCCTAGAGTGGATTTTTATTTCCTTATCTCATAAAAACGTGCAGAGACATGTCTTAAATGGACTTATTTATGGATTTGTCCATCCTTCTGTGGGTTTCTAATTTTTAATTAATTAAAAACAGGGATTCAATTACAACACTTGCCGAAATGAAACCCATATTTTTGTTGATTTATTATATTCTTTGTTTATTTATGTTTGCATGACTATAAATATTCAGGATAAGTCGGTTACCGTGAGACTGTGACGGTGCATTTTTTGATTTTTACTAGGTTGCATCTCTGTGTGGGTGGGTTGGCAGCTGCATGCACAATACTGGATGTGAGCAATGGCCCCACGATGTGCAGGTTTTTGTTAACGTGTACACAAACAGAAAATATTATTATAGAAGCTTCAATTAACAATATTCCCGGTGCTGAATCAATCTGCTTTTTATCTTAAAATTATTTCTGTCTTTTATTTTATTCCTGAATCACTAAACCAGATTTTTGATGTTACTAGCAAAAGCTAATTACTCTACAGCACCCATCAACAATGGCTAACAACGTAAATACAGGCCCCTCCCCATTTTCTTTTCCTCTCACGTAAACTGCTGACTCAAATTTGCCTCATCAATGTGAAAACCCATTCTGCTGCATCCGTAAATTGAATCGTTGGCTGGTGAACTGGATGCTGTGCTGCTGAGTCGTGTCTTGATGCCTCTAAAGTCCAGTTGACTTTTGACACACAGCTTTCTGTGCTGTTTACCATGGTGGTGAATGGGAGGGGGATAAGCTGACAGGCAGAAAGAGCCCTTCTTTGATGGGATTAGTACAGTGGCAGACAGGGACTAGTGCTTTAGATTGATTAAAGTGTAATCCTGGTGGATAATCATGCCTCCTGATGTGACATGTGTGGCCATCACCCTCATGCAACACTGCCTATTTCTGCCGTTTACACATAATCACCAACACACAGCATCTCCAGCCACGTGATTCTCTTCCTGATTCAGATTTTCACGTTGATAATTAACTGCATGTGTTCATATTTTCATTAAGGTGCTCCGTTTTCACACGGACGTCTAACTGTGTTGCACTTTAGCCAGCAGCACAAGAGGCGATGTCAAAATTCAAAGGTTGCATCCTTCAAAGGATACGACCTACCTGTCAGGTCCACGCAGGCTGGACTTCTAATACTTTGTTTTACTCAAAAACAGCAAGCTAAATAACTATTAATAACAATAATAACAATAATATAAATAACAACAATAATAATACATTATTGGGGGGCAGCAGTAGCTCAACAGGTTGAGCGGGTTGTCCAGTAATTGGAAGGTTGCAGGTTCGATCCCGGCTCCACACAGAGAATTCTGCTTTGAACATCTTAGGTGTGTTCTTGCTGTGTCTGTCTAATTCCATTCTTTCGTTCTTTTTTAAACACAGAAACAGTTTTGTTTACCTGTTTGTAGCTACAGTTTCGCCGACAGCTGCCGGCTTCTTCAGGCTGACGCTGATGGTGGCGCGTCACTTCCTTCTCCGTTTATCTGCGGGCAGCACTTATGAGGCAGAAACAGAAGGCAGCATAGCATTTATGGATATGAAAATCACCAGACAGACCGACGGGACCCTAAACATAAACACATACAGGAAACCAACACACACAGACCAATATCTATTATGGACATCAGAACACCCCACCATACACAAAATGTCAGTAATCAGAACATTATATCACAGAGCAAACATAATAACAGAAGAAAGAGACCGTAAACAAGAGGACAAACACATACAATACGCTTTAAAGACCTGCGCATACCCGACATGGGTGATAAACAAAGGAAAACAACAAACAAAAACAGAAAGCAAAGAACAACCCAAAAAAAGAACCAGAAACCCAGAAAGACAAGAACCAAAACCAGTGATAACCCTACCATACATCAGAGGCATAACGGAAAAAATAAGAGCAACAATGAAAAACACAACATAAACACACCAACAAAGCCATACACAACAGTTAGAAACAGATTAGTACACCCAAAAGACAAAATATCAGCTGGACAAAAATGTGGAGTCATCTACGAAATCCCATGCAAAATATGCAATAAAACATACATAGGAGAAACCGGACGCCAACTCAATACACGGACAATAGAACACAGAAAGGAGTGTGAGAAAGAGGCAAATCGTAAACACACAAGAGCAGCAAAAGAAGAAGCAGAAAGTACAATAAAAAAGTCAGCCGTAACAGATCATTGCTTAAGAGAAAACCATATAATGGACTGGGACAGCACACGGATCATAACCACCGAACAACAAAAATACAAAAGATGAATAAAGGAAGCAATCGAGATAAGGAGACGTGGATGTGGGACCATGAACAGGGACGATGGAGTTTACACGCTGGACCGCGCATGGGACTGCATCGTCGGAGAGGGGAGAGCGGGCAGTAGAGGGCGACAACGTCCTCTGCTGCCTGCAGATAAACGGAGAAGGAAGTGACGCGCCACCATCAGCGTCAGCCTGAAGAAGCCGGCAGCTGTCGGCGAAACTGTAGCTACAAACAGGTAAACAAAACTGTTTCTGTGTTTGAAAAAGAACGAAAGCATGGAAGAGAATTCTGCTGTTGTGTCCTTGGGCAAGACACTTAACCCGCCTTGCCTGCTGGTGGTGGTCGGAGGGACCGATGGCACCTGTGCTCAGCAGCCTCACCTCTGTCAGTACGCTGAAGTTTTGAAAACTAATTTTGAATAAAACTTGAAGAATAACTGTCAATTGCTTTCTCATTTCAAGAGGTCTTTCATATTTTATTACATGCTATTTGATATAACAGTTTAAAAACGCAAAAGAGTAATTTATTAGAGTACTCGATTAATCGATAAAAGATTCGATAGAGTACTCGATTACAAAAATATTTGATAGCTGTAGCTCTACTTGAATACGTTATTATGTTTGTGAATGTGTACAAAATGAAGGTTTATTACATTTAAAACGGTTCAGTTGTTATTTTGACTCGTTTTGGCAGCTGACCAGCGGGGCCGGTAGATTCTTGGCGGGGCCGGTAAATATTCAGAGTTACCGGCCCGCTGGCCGGTTGGTCTTGAAGTTAATGTCCACCCCTGCATTCACACACACATTCACACTCTGATGGTGATGAGCTACGATGTAGCTACAGCTGCCCTGGGGCGCACTGACACAGGCGAGGCTGCCGAGCACAGGTGCCATCGGTCCGTCCGACCACCACCAGCAGGCAAAGTGGGTCAAGTGTCTTATGCCAAACACCCAACAACATCATTCTCTGTCCTGAGCCGGGATCGAACCTGCAACCTTCCGATTGCTGGACACCCTGCTCAACCTCCTGAGCTACTGCTTTTCTTCATATTCATATTTTCATATACTTTTTGTCATGGCTTTTTTTTCGCATCTGAGTTGCAGTGGTCGCGTCTTATTTTAGAAGACAAAGGAAAGTATAAAAGATTCCCAAGCCATCCGATCATCATAATGGATCATTTTACCGATATCAGGAAACAAGACTACAAATCCTGCCGTGCTCTGCTCCCAACTCCTCTGGCTGAATCATGAGCATCAGCAGTCTTTTCCCACAGAGATCCTTTTACAAGGCCTTCATTCCTACTAGAGACCACTGCCAGTGTGTCTTTAATAGGAACAGAAAATTTCCTCCCATCAGCATCTTAAAGAAAATGGGTGTTGTTTGTTTTGAAAATAAACTTCCCTTGGTGTGAATTTTTAATAAACACACGGCAGCAGTTTTCTTTTATGGTAAGCTAACCCATTCCCGCCCACCCTACATATGATATAATGGAACCTGCTGACTAGTTTTGATCGATCTTGGAGAACAACACTCACTTTGTGATGGAACAGCGACCTGTCCAACACTTTCTCACCCAATGCGAGCTGGAGAGGACACACTCATTTGACATTTAGCAGCATGACAGGAAACAGGCGATGGATGGATTGATCGATGTGTCACAGTGTTGGGCATTTTATTGTGTGTGTGTTTCACAGAGCAGTTTGAGTGGACACTAAAAACAATCTATGGTTGCTATACTTCTTACAATTTTTTGCCATGTGGCTTCACGTGGGTTGCTCTCACCTTTTGGGGAAATGTTTTAGAAGCTGTTCTAATCCCTGGAGGGATAAAACATTCACAGTCATGCCGTTACCACCTACACAGGCTGACTTTCAGACCACGGTTGGTACAAATATGCTTCTTATATTTAAACTTGCTGTTATTAGCATCTCTAAGGAATGTGGAAGTCACATATGGTGTGGAAATGAAAATTGTAGTTATTCTTGGTGCTTTCACAATGCTTTTAGATATTTTAAAGGTTCCATATTATGCTATTTTAAACCTTTGAGAGCAAAGGTAGGCACAGTGTATGATCAAATATTACTGTTGGCATATTTGAGATGTCCATCCATCCATCCATCCATCCATCCATCCATCCATCCAACCATCCATCCATCCATCCATCCATCCATCCATCCATCCATCCATCCATCCATCCATCCATCCATCCATCCATCCATCCATTTTCAGCCATCCATCCATTTTCAGCCATTTATCGGGGTCGGGTCGCCAGGGCAGCAGCCTAAGCAGGCAGGCCCAGACTTCCCTCTTCCCAAGCCACTTGGGCTAGCTCCTCCGAGGGAATCCTAAGGCATCCCCTGGCCAGCTGTGAGTCACTAGCTGTTTTTACAGGACCATAGCGTTTGCAAAACGGGATTTGCCGCGGCTCCCTGGGGAGGATAAATGTCTTTTATGAGATCAGACCGTGGCGGTAATGTGGCGCAATTGTGGCAATTTTATAAAAGATTAGGTGATGACGGCATAAAGGGGGTATGGGGGCGGTCTCTGCGCTGCCGTAGACTTCCGTTTATCTTGGACATAACTTGCTTTTTATTGCGATTGAAGCCGTGATCGTTGTTTTTTTTAACAAGCAGCTCCTAAAGGTGTCTGTCCCCATCAGTCCCTGTGCAGTCTCTGGTGATCTGAGCTTCAGCTCTAACAGAGAGGCTCTTGGAGCGCTGCAGCGCTCCAGTTTGCCATCTCAGCTGATTTTGTTCTAAAAGCAAACCTTATTGCCTGTGTTTACATTCATTTTCAATAAATTTGCCAGCCAGAGCTCAGCAATAACTCCCCACGTCATCATATCGGCCTCTGTTGTACCAGGGCGCATACGACAGACCATTACCGCAATAACACTACCAAGCGAGGCGGAACGAATGCCGCAATATTCACGCAACGCCATGCCAGCTTGGCGCGTTTATAGACATACCATTGCGGTAATATTATGCAGAATTGCCAGCATAGTGTGTCTCATAAAAGAGGCTATAGTCTCTCCAGCGTGTCCTGGGTCTTCCCTTAGGTATTCTCCCGGTTGGATGTGCCCGTAAAATCTCACCAGTAGGGCTGGACAATTTAGAAAAAAAATCTTATCGATCTATATCAATAATTATTGAAAATTCTATGAAAAATGTAGAAAATTCAATTCAAGTTTATTTATATAGCGCCAAATCACGACAAGAATTGTCTCAGGCACTTCACAAAGTAAACATTCCAATACAGGTCAGTTCATTAAGCCAATCAGTAAAAAGTTTCCTATCTAAGGAAGTCAGCAAATTGCATCAACAGCAATCCTCATACTAAGCAAGCATTTAGCGACAGTGGAGAGGAAAACTCCCTTTTAACAGGAAGAAACCTCCAGAGGATCCTGGATCAGTATAAGCAGCCATCCACCACGACTCACTGGGGATCGAGAAGACACACACACACACACACACACACACACACACACACACACACACACACACACACACACACACACACACACACACACACACACACACACACACACACACACACACACACAAACACACGCATGCACGCACGCACGCACGCACGCACGCACACACGCACACATGCACACAACATGTATACCAAGCAATGTGTCTATGGTTACATTGTGATCCTGGATCAGTATAAGCAGCTATCCACCACGACTCACTGGGGATCGAGAAGACACACACACACACACGCACGCACGCACGCACGCACACACATGCACACAACATGTATACCAAGCAATGTGTCTATGGTTACATTGTGATTTCCTAGTAAATATTCTATTTTTGAGAGATAAACTTTATTGTATTTATCCTAGTGAGTCTATAAATAAACGGGTAAACTAGTAGTAGCACATCCAATGTCAAAGAAAGTAAAATGCTATTATCAGGAGAGGGAGAATATTTAAGTGGTTAGCATCAGTGTTCAAGCCGATGGCCCCCTCCATGAGGCCACCACAGCTCAGCAGAACATCATTGTAGCTTCTTCTGGGGAGAAAAACATTTAGAGAAAAAATAAAGTTAACAGCTGAAATAGCAGGAAATAATACAGTTAAAGAGCAAATTGTAGAAGAAAGTAGTCGAGTGTGGAAAGTGGTCAGTATGTCCTCCAGCAGTCTAAGCCTATAGCAGCATAACTACAGAGATAACTCTGGATAACCTAGCCTTTTAGATGGAGGCATATTGAAGGCAGGGCAAGGGAGAGTCATCCTTACTGACTGTACACTCCACCTCCCTGTACTCCCCCACTTGTCCAGATCTGGGCTAACATCAGATTTTAACCATAGGCCCTATCCAATAAAAATGTTTTAAGCCTAGTCGTAAAAGTAGACAAGGTGTCTTCCTCACGAACTAAAGCTGGGAGTTAGTTCCACAGGAGGGGAGCCTGATAGCTAAAAGATCTGCCTCCCATCCTATTTTTAGATATTCTATCCACAAAAATAAACCATCAATGCTCCAACTTTCCCTCACTCATGAACAAGACGCCAAGATATTTAAACTCCTCCACCTGAGACAGGACCTCATCCCTGACCTGGAGAAGGATTTCATCAGCCTGAATTTATACCTGGAAATGAAAGGTTTTGTTTCAGTGAAACCCCACCCACACCCGCTCCAACAAAACATGCCCACAACAGTGTCTTTGGTGAGTCAGTTGCTGTATTGGCAATATTGGTTAATGTGTCTAGCCTGGCACTCAAATCACTGGACGACCACATCTGCCACATGACTTTGCTCACCTAAGCCACATATCCTGTACTGGCTAGTGGTGTATAATGGAACAATGCAGCAGACTTGTTGGACGGAAATTAAATAAGAGCAGGTTCTAATCCCCAGTCTCCATACCCGCACTTCCACTTTTGTGCTCCTTAATTGTGCATTCCTATCCAGTAATGAAAGTGTGTAGGGTGTGGACCTTGGCTCTGCCCCTTTTGCACCCTTGAGCCACACTTCGCCGAAGCCTGCTTCAGTGCAGACTTTGGTGAAAGGTATTACCCACAATTAATTGCTGTGTGGAAACTTTGTGAAAAAGGCAAAGAAATAGCTCAAGTGCCCTTCCTGAAAATATGCATTTTTAGGTTTAATTATCGAAACTTTGTGTAAATAAATGATTACAATCAACTGTTTCTCTTTTGGAAAGATGCATTATATGTCTGTTTGCTAATAACGATACAGGTGTGTAATTTCGGTCACAATAGGCCTAAGAGCACACACAGAAAAGATGCACATGAGAAACCTCCAGCTGGTAGGGTAAACTTTAAGACTTTTATTTTTAACTGAGCCAAAACGCAGGAGCAAAGGTGATGAAATATGAGCAGAACATCCATGGTGGAACGGATAACATGAACTGAAGGAACCAGATGTAGACACATAGGAGGTGAGTGGAGATGATGAGGGTGTGAGTGTGTGTGTGTGTGTGATTGAGATTACTATTGGATGTGCAGGTAACATGAGTGTAATGAGCAAAGTGACTGTGGAGCTGAGGAATGAGATGACAATAATGACAAAATAAAAAAATTGAACTAAACCTAAAGATGGAAGAAAAAAAACACACAGAAAGAGGAATGACTGAAAAAAACACTCAAACAACAAAACCCAGCAGTAAGAGCTGCTACTTCATGTGCTTCATGCATTAAGAAATGCTTCAATCTTCAACAGAAACTAAAAATTCATCTTTTTTCCTGTTGAAGGATTACGTCTGTGCTGTGTAAGTCCTTCCTAGAATAAATGAGCTCAGTCGTTAGCATGGCGCAAGATTAGCCTGCTTCTAATATTGCATATCTTTGAAAATTAAAAGATAATTTTAATGAAATAATCTCAAAGTATTCCTGTGGGCTTTTGGGAAATGATGGCCAATAAACTGACGTGGTAGAAGCTGATAAATCAATTAATTTCTTGCTGTGTAACGTGATTAAAATGTGTTCAGTTTGGGGTCACTGTGAACTGTGCTCCTTGAATATCTCTTGATAGTTCCACTTTCAAATTCAGTCACCTTTGACTCCGATTTTTCTTTTTTGAAAACAAACTAACTAGAGGTTAACAAAGGTTGAGCCCTGCAATGGTGTTCCAGCCAGCCCATGTTGCAGGTCCCTGCTGAAGGGATGTGAGAGAAGAGCAGCAAGATGTTGAAGGGATTCATAAGCATGACTTAGAGACAGCTGAGAGGAATCAAGGTCCAATACGAACTCAAATTCAATGATGAAATATGAAGAGCTTTACTCCGTTTACAGAAACAAGATAAAGATTGTTTTGGTCTGTTCAATTTACGATGCCTTGAAGAACGAGGTCGCCCACAGTCCCTTAAGTCTTTTCTCCTTCTGCTGCCTTTTTCCTTGTCCCCTACTCTTTTTTTTAAATAAATCTGCTGTGGTCTCCAGTAACTCCTACTTCACACTGGAAGCATCAGCGGCGTGAAGCGACAGCAAAATGGTTTACTTGCCAGTTTCGCTGTGTGCCAATGCACACTAGGATTAGAAGTCTTAGTCATTAATATTCATGACAAACGCACAATTCTTCCACAGTGGCGTGTCCAGATCTTTTAAAATGGGGTGGCCCAGGTGAGGCACAACTTTGTGCATGAGTGGCACCAATGGTTATGCTTTTTTTTTGTTATACCCCCAATCCTTTTGTGGACAATGAAAAGCCTATTTAAAGGTAAATTAGTGTGGTGGCACCTGGGGTGGCTAATCAGATTCCAAGGGTGGCATATGCTACCCCAGGCCACTCCCTGGACACGTCCCTGTTCTTTCACCACCTTCGCTCACGCTTCTCTTTGGTAAAAATACAACATGGATGTTTCATCACCACAAATAGCACAGGCCTGAATGAATTCAGCCATGTTGTGATGTTGCTAACGCTAATGGTTAGCTGCTCTCAGCCCAGACACGCTCGGCTCTCTCAGCCTTCGTTGGTCTCAAGCCAAGGTGGGCGGGGCCATGAATACTAATTTTCCCTGTTACATAGAGGACCCAATTGTTTTCTGTCTCATTTCCTTTCTGCGACTAATGCAGGTGATGACGGTTAAAGGAAATTTTCACATTCAACACGCATGTGGAAGTCAGAGGAATGCTCATATTTGAAAAAGAAAAAGTGTTACGCATTTCTCAGTGAACAATACTTTTCAAGCCTAATTTATAATTCTCCATCTGCGTGGGTACAGAGACACACAACGCCGTTATGTGTCAGCGCAAACGCTCGCCGACGGGTTTGCAGAGGGCAACGAAGACATGCCCAACTTTTTAACTGTCCCTCGAAAGTGACGGAGACCGCAAGCTCGTGATTGGTCAAGATGCTGCTTCTTTTAAATTCATCAACAGCACCGCCATTGCCCGTTCAAAAAAAAAAGCATTTAGTGGCAGACACGGAACAGATTGAAGAACGCCTTGTGGAAAAAGTCTGAAAATATGAACGTTTATTCACCCAAGGGTGGACTGGCCATCTGGCATACCGGGCATGTCCCAGTGGGCCGTTGACCCAGTGTTGACCCCCCCCCCCCCACTCCTTCACAGACCTTCAGCAAGAAACTCCTTGCAAGTGAATGTTTGTCTAGTTACCAAACATTAAAATACTTTTTTTAAAGCTGGAGAACAGTTTCCTAAATGATGTAAAAAAGATTAATCTAATATTTTCCATATGTTTGATCTATTGCATTATTGGATCCATTAAAAGGAATCAATATCTGTTCAGAATTACATGTTTGTTTAAGTTGGTATTTGATAGAAATAAAATACCATATCAGAAAGTGTAAATAAGTCTGAGCTCTCAGCAGCACAGAGGGTTGCCCAAACGCAGCACCAGCACCCGATCCTTTCCCCTTTCACTGCCTTCTGTCACTGTCTCTTCTTGGAAAGCAATAAAGCCTAATTAATTTCTTCTTAGCTGCCAGGGCTCTGTAATTCAACTAGTAAAAACTGCCTATTCCTTACACATGAAAACCTCTTTTTCATTATGCAGAATTAGAACTAAAGCTGGTGCACAGCGTTTCCGTTTGTTGCCCCCTCAGTGCTGACATCAGAAATTAAAAAGAGCATCGGGAAAATGTAAAATGCCTTATTATCCTGTTTCATTTGTTTTATAGACACCCGAACAGCCCCTCAGCAGTGAGTCTGCCTGGTGTCTTTTTGTTTTATAGTCACTGGTACTGCCCGGCTCCCTTCAAGCCAATCCACATTAAGCTCTCTCCATCTGGGTTATGCAGCATTTGGTAAGAGAATGAGCAGCTAGAATGGCTGATTGCTAATGTCCTCACTTTAAGTTGAGTCTTACAAACTCACATCAAACACAAATGATTAGATCCATTTATTTGTACTAATTGCTGCCTTTAAGCTGCAGCTCAATTATTTCACACTAAAGGTTTTCCCAAACAAATTAATACCAACTTGATTTTTGTTATTGCATGCCTGGAAACGCCTTGGTTTTAATTTAAAATCAAGTTATTAAAACAGAGTATGTCTGCCATGAAGCCCAATTCCTCAGGTTTGCAGTAGGAGGACAAAAAATACACAACCAAAAAACTTTCTGCGTTATAAAATAAATCTGGCAGACTTTAGATATACCGAATGCATTTCTCTGCTGTTTGAGACGCAGACATAGAACAACACATGACACACATTAACAGGCATGATTCTGAGCTAGAAGAGCGCTCAGCCAGTAGCTGCACTGCAGCAGCGCAGCATCTGGAAGTTTGGCAGCATGACTGCAAGCAGCTGCACCACAGCAATTTAGCAAAACACGCTGCAAGTGCTGCTTTGTCAAAGTGAAGCAAGTTTAATGTGACAGGGAAATGTAAATGTGTCTGTAGAAATTCCATGTTGCTAAATGTTTATTACATGGTGGAATTTCTGCTTTAATGAGCCCACCTTAGCTGCAGAGAAGTGTTTGTACTCCAAACAGAAACGAGATGACAGTTGGAAACACGTCCAACCCTAATCTGCGAACGGCTCTTCAGAGAACCATGAAGGGCACAAAAGAGGCTAAACCACTCACAGCTTATGTTGTGAGCATCACCTGATGTGAAAGAAGCGAAGACGTGGACAAATCTCAGTCTCAAGTCCCACATTTTATAAAGAATTCTAATTGCCCCGTGTGCTTGTGTCAGTGCTGGTATCACTTCTGAATTCCCTCCCTTTGTCCTGCAGTGAACCAAAGTAAGTGGGTCTTGAGAGAGAGAGAGAGAGAGAGAGAGAGAGAGAGAGAGAGAGAGAGAGAGAGAGAGAGAGAGAGAGCGAGAGAGAGCGAGAGAGAGAGAGAGAGAGAGAGAGAGAGAGAGAGAGAGAGAGAGAGAGAGAGAGAGAGAGAGAGAGAGAGAGAGAGCTCTATTTCCGGAAGCCAGTAATTTTGGACACTTTGGAAACAAAGGTGTGTCTGCTCCTTCTCGTCTGGTTAGTAGGTGGTCCAAGACAAAATATTTCATTTCAGTTGAAGAAAAAAATCTTTTTTTAAATCTTGCTTTAGTTTTTTTTATCTTGCTGAACAGAATTCAGTGTTTACATGCAATTTAAGTCAGTGTGCACGTGCTTTCAGGTTCTTTCTCCATCAGCTTTGGCCATCTTTGGACTTAACCATTTCTTTTACTTCTTTTGCTTTGTAATTTCCTCCCAGTGATGATATGTTTGCATGGCCTATGCATGCATCAATCAGCCATAACATTATAACCACTGACAGGTAAAGTAATGCTTCTTAAAAACAAAGAACAGCTTGCTTCCTATCGTTGAATCCCGTTCCCAATGCATGGTGGCCGCACTTGCAAAAGCTGTTCACCTTTCGTCTTATCTAACATGATATCAATGTGATGGCATGTACGGGATCTCACCAGGCCTCACGACGTTGCTGCTAAATTTCATGATACTCCAGGATGTTTCGAGATGTTTTACCCCATGCCCTGATTAGTTAGGCCTGATTCACATGATAAGAGTTAAAAATGGTTAGATTTTCAAAACACGAGATGCTTCACAGGTGGAGATGAAAAAAACAAAACCACAAATATAACTATTTTGATTCTAAGGTGTGTCATCAATTAGGGTTGGGTGATTTGTATAATTTTTCCCATCTCCAATCGTCAGTCCAGTGATTGACGATGGGTGATTCATTCGTGCATGTGATGTCATGATGCCCAGACTCATTTGTGAACACAGATTTTTTTAAATAAAAGTTCAGCCCAATTGTTTGCTGGGAGAGAAATAGAGATTTTTCATTTTGTTTAAATAGAGTAACATATAAATGGCTCATATTAAACACAATTAAAGTGTTATAAGGAAGCCTTGTCTTTGTTTCCCTGCAGTGCCCACCATTGTGGTGTTTTATTTTAAGAAAATGTAGTTTTTGCTGAACTTAGGCTTCTGAGTTCATTTCTTTTATGAGTCTGATGGAGAGAGCAGTAGCTCAGAAGGTAGTGCGGGTTGTCCGGTAATTGGAAGGTTGCAGGTTCGATCCCAGCTCTGACCAGAGATTGCTGCTGTAAAGGACTCCGTGATGCAGTGGACTGTTCTGGACCTGACTGCAGCCTTTGACACTAGACCATCACCTGCTATGGTCCTCCACCACATCCCTCACCCATGGTGTCCCACAAGGTTCTGTGCTGGGGCCTCTACTCTTCCTCCTCTATTTGCTTCCTATTCAGCACATTCAGTGCTCTTTTAAATGAATCTCCTACCATCTTTATATAATTGACATCTAACTGTACATCTTTAAGCCCCATGAGATGTCTAAGCTGCAGCTGTTACACACCTGCTTAGACTATTAAAACCTGGATGGCTGGGAACTTTCTACAGCTCAATGAAGACAAGACTGAGATCCTCATCTGTGCGCTAAATAATGTTTGTGTTCTTTCTTTCTTTCTTTCTTTCTTTCTTTCTTTCTTTCTTTCTTTCTTTCTTTCTTTCTTTCTTTCTTTCTTTCTTTCTTTCTTTCTTTCTTTCTTTCTTTCTTTCTTTCTTATTAGGGGCATCCTTATTATTGTCAGAAGGGGAGAATGGGGTCAAAAATTAGCTTACAACCTAGCCTCGGTTATGTAGCAAACCCAAGCTAACATGGTAAACTTTTCAATCTCATATTCCATCATATTTCTGTACGCATTCTTGTGAAAATCCACAAGACAGATTGATACCTTATTGATCCCCTGAGGAAAATTGTTTAGTCACAGCACCGAAAAAGAAAAACTTTATTCATAGCTTTGCAAAACACAATTTTGGGTTTTGGATTTCTTGTTAACTTAAATTTTCAGACAAATTTTTAGTACCTGCAACCAGGTTTGAAAGCTTCGTCTTCAGATTTCTTTGAGCACAGAAGCAGTCACATATTAATATCAGAAAACCTTTTTTCTGGTCAGACTTTGTGTGTTGTCCACATTTTTATTAAAGGGTCATAGCTTCTAATTATTGATATCTAATAGTTAAACTCTCAATTGCACAGCTAGCAATAGGAAGCCATGATCCTCACAAGGGTGTTTCCTAGCAGTGATGTAGGCATGTTTCTTCTTCTTCTATCTTCACAGACATTTAAAATGTTTCATTCTGACTTATGTATATATATATATATATATATATATATATATATATATATATATATATATATATATATATATATATATATATATATAAAGCACCCATGAGAATGTTTAAGTGCTTGTGTGTCTGCATGTGTAGCAGTCACATGACCCCTGCAGAAATTAATCAAGCACTACCTTCATTATGGGATGAAATGATGCCTATCCTCTGAGGATATACATTTGTGTGTGTGTAATTGATAGTGTATGAAAGGAGAGAATGAAAGTGACCTTGGCAACCCTTTCTTTCACTCTGTCTTACACATCCTTGTAGATTAGGAGGTGTAGAAGAGAGGAGACAGATTTCATTTGATTTCCTTCCTGTACTCAGGGAATACTTCCTAATTGTGTCCAGCTATCGCTGTGTCTTTTTCTTTTTTTGCTTAAAGTTGGACCAAAGTGGTCTCAGAATTAATGACTTTGTTCTTTGTCTCCAGTGAAATGGCATTTTCACTTGATATGCTGAGGAATTATGGGATGGATTTTAGGTTACATACTGAGGATTTTATAAAATCAGGCTGAGATTGGTGCTTTTTTGTAACTTTTCTTTTCTCACCGAATATGAGTCTAAAAAAAACAAAACACACACACAAAAAGAAAAAAATAATATATATATATATATATATATATATATATATATATATATATATATATATATATATATATATATATATATGTGTGTGTGTGTGTGTGTGTGTGTGTGTGTGTGTGTGTGTGTTGATACAAAGTTTTATTTTGGAGAATTATAGAATTAAGTGATTGATTAGTGTTAAATATGTGGTTCCCTTGCTTAGTTAATACATTTGCAATGGTCTCTAGCAGGATTGAATGCCTTATAAGTCATACTCTGGGTACAAAAAGCTCTGGTGCACCTGTTTCAGGATCTAGAAGATTGCCAAATCAGAGGAGAGCTTCAGACGGCAGGATTTGGAGTCTTCTTGATGCCATCTTTCTATTTTTGTGCTGTATGGACGGAGGACCCTATCGAAAACGAGATGTTACATCTCAAGAGGCTTTATCCTCTGAAAAATATAAGTAAATAAATAAAAAAGTAAAATAAGGTTGCACAGCAAACAGAGTGGGTGGTAGACTTGTGTTGATGTTAGCCAATCAGAGGTGAGATGTCTGAATATCAGGAAATAAGACTCCAGATGCAGCCGTCTTTAGCTCAGCTTAGCTGTGGCTCACGTCTAGCTCCGAAAAACAGGAGCACAAGAGCTTTTTTCCCTCATGGATCAACTCACAAGGCATTAATTATGTACTACAAACCACTGCAAATGTGTTAAGAATACAAGTGAACTTGATCTTTAAATAAAATTTCACTTCTTTTTTTCCAGTTAAAGTCATGTCTGAGATGAATTAGTCTGAAAGAAATTGACACTCAAGTCAACATTCTGGTATTTTAAAGCCTTATTTCAGTCTTTAGTTGATGGAGAGCATATGTGGCTCGATTTGAAGAGAAGTTATTACTAAATAGATGTTATTCATGTTCTTTTAGTTTGTAAATCTTCATGGCATTGACCCAAAATATGTAAAGTCACATTAGCCTCTTTTACGAGACACACCATGCCGGCAATTCTGCGTAATATTACCACAATGGTATGTCTATAAACGCGCCATGCCAGCATGGCGTTGCGCGAATTTTGCGGCATTCGCTCCGCCTCGCTTGGTAGTAATATTGCTGTAATGGTCTGTCGTAGAGGCAGATGTCATGATGACGTGGGGAGTTATTGCTGAGCTCAGGCTGGCAAATTTATTGAAAATGAAAGTAAACACAGGCAATAAGGTTTGCTTTTAGAACAAAATCAGCTGAGATGGCAAACTGGAGCGCCGCAGCGCTCCACGAGCCTCTCTGTTAGAGCTGAAGCTCAGATCACCAGAGACTGCACAGGGACTGATGGGGACAGACACATTTAGGAGCTGCTTGTTAAAAAAAAAACAACGATCACGGCTTCAATCGCAATAAAAATCAAGTTATGTCCAAGATAAACGGAAGTCTGTGGCAGCGCAGAGACCGCCCCCATACCCCCTTTATGCCACCATCACCTAATCTTTTATACAATTGCCACGATTGCGCCACATTACCGCCACGGTCTGATCTCATAAACGACCTTTATCCTCCCCAGGGAGCCGCGGCAAATCCCGTTTTGCAAACGCTATGGTCCTGTAAAAACAGCTATTGTTTCCTCATTCACCAGGTGTTTTCCTAAAATCCCACAACATGACAGCTGGTGTTTCAGTGACAAATAAAAAGTGTTTAGTCTTCCCTGCAGCACTAAAATGTTTGAGTTTCAGCAGACTAATATAGATGTAAGCCTCTGACCCACTCTCTTCATTCATGCTCTGAAAGGACAAAAACACAAAAGTGATGGATTATACTACAGCTGCAGCAGAAAAGAAAATCAATTCCCTCTCTACGTTACAGACTCAAATCTGTAAAATGGACTCCGTTCTGGAATTCCACTCACGGCGAAACAGAAAAAAGGAAAAAGAGGAAGTTGGTTAATGATGTAACATGAAAAGCTTGGAGCTGGGAGGAACAACGGCGTGACACCGTCTCCTCTGACGGAGCAAGGAAAGTGCTGTCCTCAGAAAAGTGGGTACTTCTGTCGGCGTTTCCACAATTCTCACAAATCTCTTCTCAGTGGACTGACACAATTACAGGAAGCAGATCATCTTGAAAGATGTTTAAATGGTATTTAAAAATAAAGCAAGTAGCAAAACAAGCCGTTTAGATCGGCGGGGTTTACAGACAATATCCGAAACAGATTTAGAAAACTAATTAGTGACAGACAATGAGCTGGGTGTCTCTATTGAGTCAGAGTGGATCCGTGCCAGAATCCACAAACGAGCGACAGCTGGAATAAAATATGATTCAGACTGAGAATAATCTCTTATTTAAAGAGGAGGGTAAATATAGCTATGTGTTCTTCAGTATACTGAGTTATCTGTGCAATGTGAGGTTGTTTGAGCAGGAAAAATGTTATACATTTATTAACTAAGTACTTTTTTCTGCTAGAAATATATATTTGCAGTTATTTATTCAAATACATCCACTTATGTCGACACTATGCTTCAACAGGTTATTAATTCCTTCAATAAGCAGGTGAGATGGTTGTATAAAAACGTAGCACATGGAATACAAATAGTAGAGTTTAAACAGAGAAATAGAGATTTGGGAAGGAGGAGACTGTCACGATCCTGCCATGCACTGACCTCCATGCACCATCATTCACCTCATCAGCCTTCATGCATCACACCCGGTCCCCTCATCAAGCTCCAGCCAAGCTCTGTTTCCCCAGCAACCACAGTCAACTCACCATCAAGTTCATGCCACACACCTGCCTCACCATCTATATATTCCACAGTCAACCACCAGCACTCGGCCAGATTATTGAACGCTTCTGCTAGTAGATCTTACAGCCTTTTGTCACCCTGCCTGATCATAGTCTCCTGACCTCGTTTCCACGCCTGACCATCGCCAAGAACTCTGCCTGCCACCACAACCTTCGCCTGTCCACAACCACGTCTCCAGCCTGCTCCCTGTACCTGCTTCAACCTCGATCTGGTTTTGACCATCACCTGCCTTCTTCTCTGCCCGTACCTGAGTTTTACTTCCTCCTATTAGCTTCAGGCTAATAAAGACCGTTAAAACGTCTTACTATGTTTGGTGTCATCGTGGGTCCTCTAGTTCAGTTCATGACAGAGACGTCATTTTCATACACAAATTGGTTGCCATAGTCTAGAAGTTTAGCCCTATTGTTAAAGTTTTGTTCTTTTTTGGGGGGGGGGGGGGGGGGGGTTGATGGTTTAATTTACATGTTATTTCATGAGCCATAAGACATAAGATTCCATAGCAAATGTGAAATCAACCTTATGGATCTGTGGGTACTGTTTAACCAGAAGATTGGAACTTTTTATTGCAGGGATTAGATAGTAGCTTCGTATTAATTCAGAGACAACAGAAGAGAGAGCCAAGTTTAAAGGTTTAAAGATTTATTACTAAACAAATTAAAACTAGACTAACTTTAACACTAAATGTATGGTGTAACTAAGGTGAATGACGGAGAATGGTGTAGTGTGGAATGTTGCTCAGAACCAGCAAATCCGAAGAAACGATTAGTTCTGGTGGGAAGTGAAGGTGATGTCTTCACGCTAAGCTTTAGTCAGGAGATTCATAAACACATTCGACGCCATCCTGTCGGTCTACGTACCCTTAGGGGAAGTCCCCGTCTAGATCAGGAGGTGTAAAGGTCCAGCTTGACCTTTATGGAGCCGAAGCTTGTAGTAACAGCCGCGGCAGCCAACCACCAGTCTTGAGATACTTCCGAGTCGCGACAGTTTATCAGCATCTAGCGAGACCCAAAACTGGGTGGTGATGGTTCAGCTTTTATTCTGAAAGGAACCGTTGCAGCAGGTGGAACAGCAACAGATTTTATCCAGCTTGTCGTTGGTTCTTTCGGCTGAAGAGGAGAGTCACGGATTGGCCACTCCGTCAACTTCTCTAGAACGCTTTGAACTGGCGTTAAAGATGGCGTGGGCATAGTTTTATACTTCAGATGTTTTGGTTTATGGTCGAATGAAAAGATGACAGATTTACCAAACACCACCAAAACCACGCCTCCCTCAGATCTGGCAGATTCTGATTGGATCAGTGAAAGTAATGTGTCGTCTCTTAACGCAACGTGAGATCAGTCCTAGTGGAAACATTTAAAGTCATATTAATTATTATATTCTATAGGATTATAATAAAGTAATTAATATTTTGATTTCACAGACTGGTCACATCTTATTATTGACTAACACTTTGTTTGATTAGCTTTATTAAAAATAGAGTTCTTTGATTTATTAAAAGGAGAGAGTCCATTCTTCATTCTTCTCTTGAGCTGGAAAGAAGCAGTTTAGAAGCAAATGCATGAGACCTTGAGGCCATATCTCATGCAGACTAGTCCTGTGTCAGAGGAGAGGGGGAAAATGACTTTTGGTGGAAAACAGTCATTTCATTCCATTACAGGGGGATCACAGTATATTTTAAGCTTCATCAGAGCAATGGTGTGACAAATATATGCCGATCCAATGTAATATTAGCTATTAGTTTTTTATTCTTATTTATTCATTTATTTCATGTGGACCACTGAAAACCAATTATTTATTTATTATTTCTGATTATAATCGGTCACTTTTGAGTTTTTCATGCAGGCTGAACATGAAAATAGTCTCCTACACCTATCTCCTGCATTAGCTTCTGATAGATAATAGACGGTGAAACTCTAGGATTTGAAAATCCTGACAGATCTACGTCACGCTGTCACTTAACATTCATGGACTCACCCGTCTTGACTCACAACGGGGAAGGCTGTTGTTGGTGTAGCATCCAGGAAACAGCAGAGAACGTCTCGGCAAGTTGAAGCTAACTGTTAGCATTAGGAGTTTCACCACATGGCAGAACTCCTCCAGCCTTGTTATTTGTGGAGATAAAACGTCAACGTTGCAAGTCAGTGGTAGAGTCGTGTGGCAAATATCAGGAAATAAGACTCCAAAACCCGCGTCTGAAGCTCAGCTGTGATGTGGGTCGCTTCTTGTTCTCTTTTAATACTACAGTACTACAAGGTCGTGACCCCGTGTAGTAATACTACAGTATGACTCTATTTCTATCAAATCCTCTTCTGTTCACTGCTTTACGTGTCTAGAAGTCAGAGCTGCAAACATCTGCACACACACTGCATCCACTATTGACTCCCGTGTGAGACGTGGTTTTGTGTTTTAGTGACTCTTTTTTTAGAAATGACAGCTTTTCACCGCATGCCCTGCCCAATGAATCAATGTGAAATAATGATTTGTCGCTGACCTCAAATTATCCTTATTTTCCAATATTTTATTAATTATTCAGTGACTTGTGCAGATTTGTCTGCGTTGTGGAGAAGAAACAACCCATCAACATCTATATTTTCACATCAGCTGCAGTAAATTGGACATGTCGTGCCTCTCCTGCTTGTTCGTCTTGTCCAGTCCCTCAGCCTGCAGCACAGTGGTTGTTTGGTTGTAAAACGGACAACGTCACAGAATGAAATACAGGTGGAAAGGTTTAGCTCGGGCCTGCTGGGCTTTAGCCATGGGTAGCTGCTGCTCTAAAAAGCCAGTAAACAAGCCTTGTTGTGTTGGCTCTACATCATCTTCCAGATAAGTTTGACGTTCAGCCTTTTTTTTAAGATAGGGACCACAAAAAGCGTCAGGAAAGATAAGAGAGTGGGTGTGACATGCAGAGATGGCTGGGAGCCAAATCTGAACCCTTAAAGGACATTGGAGGAAACGTCGAAAGTCCTGTCCCCCACTAAAACCTCTTTGTAGTTTTCTTTACTTAAAAATGTATTCTCTCTTCTTTAGGATAGAATTGTAGTAAATGAGAAGGAGTAAAATGCCTGAGTCAACATTCTTGTTTGGTATCACTGGAACTGGACCAGGAACAAATTCCCACACAGAACAGTTTATTTATCCAGTGAAATGATTTCCATTGTTATCTATAATTACACAAATCCCTAAAGTCTCTGTCAACATGTGGCTCGTGTTGTTTTTGAATTTCAAACCATTTTGTTTGGATTTTAAAGATTTATGGTTATTTTTCTTTGCGGTTTTCCCATTTTTAACTCCAAAAGAAAACAATGCAATCACACAAAAGGCCCTTTAGGGCAAACAGAGCTACTGTAGGCTTTGTTGTGTGTGAGCAAACCTCAGAGATCTGGGCTGTTGTGGGCATGTTGTTTAAAAAGATGCTTGTCCTTATTTAATTTAGTTTGAGCCTCAGTTCTTGTGTTTCTGGGTTGTTTTGATGGTGATCACAATAATTTGTTGCCAAATGACGTGAAACTCTTACAACACGAGCAACAAACAACAAATTAGAGCACATCAACACACCTCTGACCTGCAGTGCATCACCCCTCCTCCCCTTTTCACTTCTGTAAGGTGAGATTCCTGGGAATTGTTCGGACAAGGTCGTGACCCCGTGTAGCTTCCTGTCACAATCAACAAGCTACATTAGGTGAGAGTAGCTGTAGCCTTCTGGGCAACACTACTGTTCTTTACTAACACAAGAGTGAGCTCAGATCTACCCATTTTCTTCTTTCCCTTAAAGAGACAGCAGTAGCTCAGGAGGTGGAACGGTTTGTCTAGAAATTGGAAGACTGCAGGTTCAATCCCGGCTCCGGCCAGAGAATGCTGCTGTTGTGTCCTTGGGCCAGACACTAAAGGTTGGTTTATG
The DNA here is from genome assembly GCF_043380555.1 of Nothobranchius furzeri. Lineage (NCBI taxonomy): Eukaryota > Metazoa > Chordata > Actinopteri > Cyprinodontiformes > Nothobranchiidae > Nothobranchius > Nothobranchius furzeri. The sequence continues at coordinate 69,550,875 of NC_091748.1, forward strand.
CTTGACGCGTCCACGAGGTCCGCACGGCTCCGCGCGGAAAAGTTGCGTCATTTTGTGTCATCTTAACAACCACGCCCCTCCACCGCGCCTCCGCACGGCCCAAACTTTCCGCAACACGCACCCAGGAAATTTTCTAAAGCTTGGTTTATGCTTGACGCATTTACTTTCCGCTTGGTGATGCGGCTCACGGCGGGAACGCGCTTCACAACTCGCAGCGTTTATGGTTCATGCGGCTTGTCTCTGCGGTGAGCCAATATTCTCCCAAACTGAATGGGGCAGCATGGAGCTCTACGGCATGCATCCAACACTACACCATAGTAGAAATAGAAATTACTGTTTACAACATGGCATTTCAGCAGTTTTTAACAGCGTCCTCGTCTTTTCCGACTATGCGAGCTATTTCTCTCCAAGAATTATTAACAACATGTTGATCACGGTGATGTCTGAGAGCTGAATCATACAAATGTCTGTATTTACGAACTCTGCCATACTAGTTCTTGCCGGTCCGCCATGTTTTTCCGCGTCCGACCGTCCGCGTGGTTAGAAAATTTCCTAGGTGCGTGTTGCGGAAATTTTGGGCCGTGCAGAGGCGCAGTGGAGGGGCATGGTTGTTAAAATGATGTAACTTTGCCGCGCGGAACCGTGCTGACCTCGCGGACGCGTCAAGCATAAACCAACCTTAACCACGCGGATTCACGATCGACCTTCCCTTGTCTGTTAGGATTATTTGATCCAAGGAAAGTTCCTTATGTGGACCAGATGGCTGGAATGTGTGGATTATTCATGTTGATTGTGACATACATTTATTTTGGGTTTCACTTCTACCACGTCTGCTCCTATTTATGGCTGTTTTTTTTATTTTTTACATTCCCACCACGTTGGTCACCATTAATAATGTTTTGTACCATCCTTTCTATACCCACCTTGTCCCAAACATGGTGAAATAAGCTTCAGATCATGTTTGTGCAACTTGTTCATTCTCATGAAGCACACAGACTCTGCTGCTGCCCGCAACTGCAATGTCACTTCTTTTCTCGCTGGATGAGTGAATATCTTCATCAGAGGGTGATTATTGCTCATCAGAATCAGAGTCAGCCATTATTAGTCAAATAACTTTGTCAACAACGAACACACAAAAGTATTTCCTCTATAATCGCCATCTGTGTTCTCCGCTTCTCTCCTCCTCCACCAGGACTCTCCCAACAGGAGGTGGTTTTCAAACTCCCAAATTTTCAATAGAAACACCTACAAGTGTTGCTCAGATTGAAGTTACACATCTCCACTATCTTCTGGTGTAAAGTAACAACTTCACAATATTTACAGCCGTGGCTTGTTAAACCCAACAATGTCTCAGCTTGTCGCAATTTACCGACTTTGGCGCTTAAAGGGTAAAAAAAAAAAACAACAACGGGCTTTTCAGTGTTCCACACCGCTAAGGAAAATGGACGGAGAAGTCATTTACTGCAGCATGAAGTCATTATTTTGGTTACAATGAAGCAAAAATCCTAGAAAAGCTTAAATAATGTTAAAACTGAAACAAAAGGAACGTCCCCCTAGTGGACGGCTGCAGTAAATGACTAGGATATTTTAAAGACACGTACACATTTGTCTACATTTAGGGTCAATTTAAGCTTAACATAAGAAATTTGAATTAAACCCACATATATTTCGACACTTTAGCACTTTTGTTCCTTTGCTGTAGTGAAATTGCGAGTATCCGTGGCCTGCTTGCCATCTGTATAAATTAAGGTGATCAGAGTGTAGCCCTGCAGGAAGCAGTTTCGTATGGAGAGAACACAGCAACATTTCACACACAAATCTAACGAAGAAACGTTAAACGGTAAATGTTAAATGGCCTGTATTTGATATAGCGCCTTCTAGAGTCATGGAACCCCTCAAGGAGCTTTACAACACAATCAGTCATTCACCCATTCACACACACATTCAAACACTGGTGGGGACGAGCTACGATGTAGCCACAGCTGCCCTGGGGCGCTCTGACAGAGGCGAGGCTGCCGAGCACTGGCGCCACCGGTCCCTCCGACCACCACCAGCAGGCAAGGTGGGTTAAGTGTCTTGCCCAAGGACACAACGACAGCGACAGACTGAGCGGGGCTCGAACCTGCAACCTTCCGATTACGGGGCAAGCACCTAACTCCTGTGCCACCGTCGCCCCACACGTTTACCTTAGTCCTTCTGTGTATTTTGGAGGGTTTTTGGTAACCTTGAATTTTCCTGAGTTGTGCAACCGTCATTACCATTTAGTCATCTCAGGAATAAAAAAGTAATGAAATGAAAGGACATAGTGGATCACTGAAATGAAAATATGCATGAAGTAAGGCAGACACAGCAAATCTAATGCTAGAGGTCCATTTTTATCACTGCAGAGAGCCTCATTCATAATAAATGAAACTTGATCACATTGTGATTGAGCTCCGCTTCTGTTATATCAGACCAGATGGAAGCACGCCAGCTCCAGGATTTCCTAGATGTAGGATGCATACTTTCATCATGCACAAGTGTGGTGAACCAGCAAGGAATAAAATCGATAGTGTTATTTAGTGGTTTACTGACTAGAAAAGTTGCAAAACGAGACAGAATGAATTCTTGTGGTTTTACTCTAAACAAAAGGTTAATTATAAACATTGTGCATGGTTTACAGTTGTGTTGCAGCTTCGTCCAGCTCTGTTTAAGAATGTTCTCGGTGTGAAATGTGCTGATGCTGATGTTAGGCACATGTTTGACTTTGGCACAGATGCATCGTCACCGTACTTAACTTTCAAAACAAGTCTCTGTCTGGCAGATAGGGTGACACGTCGCTTTGCTCATTGTGGTGAATTTTCCACAACAGGGTCTTAAATGACACGACAACACTCGTGAACATGCTTTTAGGATGCGTAGACCTGGGCAATTCAATATGAACGGGTAATAAGAAACAAATATGATCCCAGAATGTGGACAAAAATAGAATTCTGCTTCCCTGCTGCCATTTTCTTTGCACGCCAATGAGGCGGCTTCTGCCCACTGCATTCATTCCTCCTCTCTGTCAGATGGCTCATTTATATGGTGGCCACCTCTTTATGAATAACACAGGGGGAAATGGAGAATAAATAATTGAGACAAAGCCTTAAATTCATCTTAGTTTCTGAGTAAAGATGGAAACTAATGCTCTAAATGTTAGCATCCTTTCTGTTTAGTGAACCAAAACAGATGTTATTGATTTCAGTTTGCAGTTGCCTGGCGTTTAGGCAATTGCCAACCCCCCCCCCCCCCCCTCTCCGACACACTCTGCTTGAGATAATTCAGATCATTTTCACTTGTGCAGTGAGGTGTGTACAGTGGTGAGCTCAGAGGGCGTCTGTTTTAACGTATAAACAGTCGTTTCCCCCGCCTGAAAGCCTTATCAGCCCCTGGCCTTCCTCAGGATGTCTGTCCTTTACAGAGCAGCAACACTAACACGCACTGGAAACTTTTGGTCATGCTCTGATGCTTCTCCTAATAGGTTTGGTCCAAACTGATTCTTATCGCTACATGTTGCCACATCAAAATCTAAAGATGAGTTTTTGTTATTAAGTAATTAAAACATACAACGTTCAAGAGGTAAGTTTAACCATTACGTTGTGTTTCTGCTTCATTTCTTTACGTCTGTACTGCTAATAAAACAATTCTGTTCATTGCATGGTGTTTCTGGCAGATTTGGGGGACATTGTTGGCCGGAGATTTTCCACATCACAGTTCAGTTAACTGTCAAAATGTCAAAGCGATGCGTCATTTGATTCCTCAATAATCTTTTGCGAACATTTGAAAAGTGCTGATCGATTTCATGCCACTGTCTGCACAATGTAACACTCTTAGGGGTTTTCCACCAAATAGGTTCCAGTGCTAGCGAGCAACTGGTGCTAGAACTGGTTCTTCACTGGTTAGGAGTCACTTTGGTTTTCCATAGCAGAAAGCAAAGTTAAGAAAATCACTTAATATTTGATGCATCTATTGTAGTTTCTGTAGAGAATAATAACAGATCACAGGATTTATCTCACATTTCCTACCAACAGAAGCCTTAAAATCATTGGGTACTTTATAGTGGCTCTTTAAAGGTCCAATAACAACTGGAAACTGTTCTTTGAGCCTCCATGGAGCTAATTAAACTTTGTTGGGGCTCAAAATGGCCCAGGAGCCTGGATTAATAGCAGCCCTACAATGAAAGACTGGTTTGCCACGTCCACTCAGCCAGGACATGAATATAAAATGAGTTGCTAGCTGACTGGCCGGATTGCCTCGATGGCTCTACAATGCTCCCTGAAGCTAGAAAAGCTATGGATCTATCTGGCATTTATTTATTCTGGATATTCCCAGAATATCCTGGAACATTACATGTGTTCTCAGATAATCATATTTGTTGTTTTCAAAGATGTTAGCAGTAGCGCGGGCTAGCATTAGCATTAGCTCGGACTGTCGTTCTGCTGGTAGATTTACAACCCCTAACATTTATTTATTGCCAACACTTAAGTGGGTTGGGATATGCAAATTTAAGAGTGTCTAGGCTTTTCTAAGAATGAACTGTTTCTCTGTGGCCATTAAAACGTTACTACGGAAAGCAGGCCTGTAAATGTCGCTTTGAATTCTAGAACCCCTCTAAACAACTGTCAGGGATTGTTTCACTCATTTCTGATGTATTTAACACCAAAACGTGATAATTTACACAAGTGTAATGGTTTCAATTACATGTTATTTAATAAGCCATAAGGCGTAGGATTCCACAGGAAATATGAAATCCACCTTATGGATCTCTGAGGTTATTTTAAACCAGAAGATTGGAACTTTTTATTGCAGGGATTAGATAACAGCTTCGTTTTCACTCAGAGGCAACAGAAGAGAGAGAGAGAGTCAAGTTTAAAAAGATTTATTAAAAACAAATTAAACTAGACTGACTTTAAACACTAAATGTATGGTGTAACTAAGGTGAATGAGACGGTGAATGGTGTAATGTTGCTCAGAACCAGCAAATCCGAAGAAGTGATTAGTTCTGATGGGAACTGAAGGTGATGTCTTCGCGTTAAGCTTTAGTTCGGAGATTCATAAACACATTCGACGCCATTTGTTTGGCCTACATACTGTCACACCCTGTCCTGTCTCCCCTTTTGGTTCAGTCCTGTGTCCATGTTAATTCTTCCCACCTGCCTCTCGTTTCCCAATCACCCAAGCTCCCAGCCCTCTTGTATTTAAACTCCTTCAGTTCTGTGTCTCTTGTTGGATCATTGTTTCTATGTCAGCGTGTTCCCGATTAAAATCCCTGTTTTAATGTTCCTGTCTGCCTGCCTCCTTCTTCACCCGCGTGTGGATCCTCACCTCCGTCTCACTCACCAGCACACCTGACACATACCCTGAGCGGAAGTCCTCGTTAGATCAGGAACGTCGAGGTCCAGCTTGACCTTCTCTGGAACCGAAGCCAGTAGGAAAAGCAGCGGTTGCCGACCAGACCAGTCTGTGAAATACTTCCGGGTAGGGCTGGGCGATATGACGATTTTAGACCGTTTTACGATCTACACATCTGACGGTCTGTCATTTTTGAGAGACAGTTTTATCACGATTCACAGCTCTGCTGTTGAATTTCTGCCTCTGAATGAAAAGGGAACTTACCTCAGGCGAATGACACGCCTTTGTTTGACCCTTAACCAATCAGAGTGAGTCATAGTAATGTATTAGTGCCCCGCTTGTTTTCACTTGTGTGTGAACAAACATGGCTTCGGCCGCGGCTGAGCGACAACGAGGTTTTCGTTCCGAAGAGGAACGCAGGGTTTCCTTAGCGCGCGGCGCTAACAACTTAGCGACGTGACATGTCTCGGAGAAAGCGTAAAAACACGTTGGACGCTTCTTCTGAAGCAGGAAAATAACACCGCTTCTTAAGCAGAGAACGACGCCGCCTCGGCTCGTCCACCCTCTGCCGAGCCGGTGTCGGTACCGGACTGAGCTCGGTCACTGGGTTGTTGGAGCTGCCCCGTGACTGCCTGATGGAAAACCAGCGGGTTTCATCAGACTCGTAGTTTCTTGTTTTTGCTGGGGACCCCTGTATTTTACCGCTCCCTCCTGCAGTCTTCCCCTATTAAAATTTAAAATGATTCTGTGAACTCCGTGTATCAATAGAAACAATCTCTGCCTCTGCCAGCTGCAGTAAATGTAGTTTCCAAATAATAAGAGGTGCATTTATCTGTGTATCTCCTTTGATCCGCATTAGTGATATTTTCAGCACCAGAACAGTGAAGCAAAGAAAGAATCCTGAGTTTGTTAGTAATTTTATTTATTAGGTGCATCTAACCTGTTCTATTTTTCTCTGAAATGAGATCAAATCAGTGCTTCTATGGGTTGTCTCCAATCTGCACTGGAAATTTTTACTTTATTTAGAGACTTGTTGCAGAAAACACAACTACCACAAGCGATCTCTGGTCCAGCCGCACATCAGAGCCGTATTTGAGCTTAACTATCCACTACATGAGCAATTGGGAGCTACATAGTATTTTGAACAAGTTAATGTTTGCACAATACGTTTGCAATTGACACGTTTGCACTTTAAATATGTTTACGATTTTAATTTATGTTAAGTTACTTGAAAAACGAGAAAAACTGATTTTTTTTAATTGTTTCTCTCAGGGCTTTTATCATCTCTGGTGTGAGTTTAAAATATAAGTGTGTTAGCACTGTGCTGATTATCCCTAATATGAATAAATATTTATTTATTCAATGTTTCTCTTCTTTAATACGCAATTGAAGTTATGCTATTCATGGATAAAAAATTGTGATAAAATCGAAATCGTGATAAAATATTGGAGAAATTGTGATATTCTATTTTTGCCATATCGCCCAGCCCTACTTCCGGGTCACGACAATTTTGTTGGCGTCTAGCGAGACCCACCTGGGTCGTGATGGTTCAGCTTTTATTCTGAAAGGAACCGTTGCAGCGGTTGTTACAGCAACAGATTTTATCCAGCTTGTCGTTGGTTCTTTTGGCTGAAGAGGAGAGTTACGGATTGGCCACTCCGACAACTTCTCTAGAACGCTTTGAACTGGCGTTAAAGATGACGTGGGCATAGTTTCATACTTTGGATGTTTTGGTTTATGGTCGAATGAAAAGTTGACAGACTTACCAAACACCACCAAAACCACGCCTCCGTCAGATCTGGCAGATTCTGACTGGATCAGTGAAAGCAATGTGTCATGTCTTTTAACGTGAAATCAGTCCTAGTGGAAACATTTAAAGTCATATTACTCCTATAATCAGTAGGATTATAATAAAGTAATTAATATTTTGATTTCACAAATTGGTCACATCTTATTTATTGACTAACAATCGTGTGATTAGCTTATTAGAATAGAGTTCTTGTAAAAGGAGAGAGTCCATTCTTCATTCTTCTGTTGAGCTGAAAAGAAGCAGGTTAGAAGTTTATGCGTGAGACCTCGAGGCCATATCTCATGCAGACTAGTTCTGTGCAGAGGAGAGGGGGAAACAGTCATTTCATTCCGTTACACAAGTTTAAAATACACAAGCTGGCTGAAAACAGACAGCAATGTTTTTGAATGGTGTTTTAATAATGTAAAATTAAATAAATACCAATTGTAAAGGACATTTTACACACAGCAGGTGTGGCCTCAACAGAGAGTAGGTTGTGTAGGTTCTGAGGTGGAACTAGAACCTTTGGTAGTGCAAACAGAAAGAGATGGTGCTGAATAAACTTGCTCCAGTTTAGCCTTGGAACATGTTTTTCATTTTTCAAACAGAACTGAAATATGACTATGTGGAGACGAAATTCCCTAGCGGTATCTGCCAGCAGCACTTTATCAAAATGTGTATGTTGCCTGTTTTTCTTGTTTCTGGGTATGAGCTTTCCTGGAACGATCTGAGAGATCAGAGGAGTGAAAGCAAAGAAATAGCCTACATTCTTTTTGTTTGCTTTGATAAAGTAAGATATTGTCCACAGCATGGTGACACAAGGTCAGTGGAGACTTTATATGGACCTGAGCTTGGTGCTGTGGCTACCTAAGCAGCGATGTATGCATTTAATTACATCATGTTCAAACAGGGAAAGGGATGTTAAAGTGAAACTAGTTAAAAATATCCACAGATACAACATCTTTTATTGTAAATCAGTGTTTATTTAATGATATGTGTGCTTTGCCACAACAGACAAATATGACAAAACATTTTTGTCTTTGTGCATATTTATAATATTTGTGATAAATAACCAAGCAGAACATGATCTAATTTTTAAATCTCAAGTTTTTCTGGCTATAATAATGCCTAAATAAAAACTAAACCTTTTAAAACTGAAACACATGAAAATATTCTTCTGTTTTTTATAATCAGGTTTATTTTGAGAAGAAAATGTTTCATTTGGATTTGGATGCAATGCTGTTCAAGAGCTCTGCCAGAAAAAACAATAAATGTTTTTCTCACACATGCGCCCACTCTGAAACACGCTCAAATCAGCTGTTGAAAACACATAGGCAGTGTTGTACAGCGCTCTAAAACTAGCAGAAGCAGACAAAATAGTATTTTCAAGTATTTAAAATTAATTAGCTGCAGGGTTTACAGCAGTCAAAGGAAATTTAATTGTAATTGCTGCTCTCTAAATTAGCATAATTATTTTTAAGTGTATGCAGAGTTGGAATATTTTAGATTGTTCATGTATTTTGGGTAGAGTTGATGCGTGAAAAAAATCTGGATTCTGGTTTTTGCTTTCGCACTTACAGTCAGCCTGAGACACATACATTTGCAGAATCCTAGCATGCCAGCCTGCTGTTGTTTTATGTGTTTTTACATAATGTTTAAAATATTTTTCATGCATAAAACAACTTGTTTCTTACTGAATGCCCTACACATGCAGCTTTTATGGTAAATCAACTTTCTAAGTACAGGATAGACTGCTTGCATGTTATTTTACATCCCAAGTAGAGGTTAACCAGATAAACTATGCAGAGAACATTTTCTCAAAGATTGGTTCTGGGTTTAGGAATGCCACCAATAAAAATCACTGATGGACATCCAGTTGGAACGGTTAAAAGCAGGAAGGCCTTTAATAAATCTCAGGTTGCATTTAGCTTCAAAATGCCATGGTTTAAGGAAAATATTCAAATTACTGCCCCAGAAAAAGACTGATGAAAGGTTTATTTTAAAAATAGGGAATTACAAACTACAGGTGCTCCACAGGAGAATAGGTCTGGTCAGGAGGAGGTTTCCTTTATAAAATTCTTTAGTGGAAGTCTGAGAGGTGAAAGGACAAATGGTGAAACGGCAAGACAGAGAACAAACCCGTGACTCTAGCTTAAGGCCCTGTACACACACATAGCAGGGTGTCTCACAAAACAATGCTATTTTTCTGTTTTTTGGCCTGTCATCCACACGAAAGCGCTCAGACACGGCATCAAAAACAAATCTTTCACAAACCTCCAACAAAGAGAAGATTGCTTACTCAACAAGCTTAATATGCAGAAGGCGACAGGTGAAGGACAACATTGAGGACAGCCATGTTTCAGGTTTGTGAAAGGGACGCAGGGAGATGGAAAGCTATTTTTATTGGACAGGAATTGGGGAACCACTGCCTCCTACTGGTTTGACATGTCTATGAATGTGCTTAAAGGAAATGTAAGAATAAAATATTGGTATTGGTATCAGTGCATCCCTTGCTGTAACCAACATTGCCCACAGGATGTCGTTATTACTTCATTCTTACATATTGCACCTTTAACAATGCACATATGCGGTTAGGTGAGGATAGAATTTTATACTTACAAAAAGAAGATGGCGTGGACCCAAGTTTTGAAGGGGGGGGGGGGGGTATTCGGTTTCAGAAAACCCCCTGCTACATGTGAACATGACCTCAGTAGAGCACAGGTGAAACTGGGAGTGTTTCTCAATGTCAAAGTGCCTGGCCTAGCAAGGCGGTGTGTTGTGAGGCCAGGCGCCTTGCTTAGGAGGACACTGTCCTTCCTTGGTCAAAGAAAATGGTTAACTGGAACAGACATGCATCACATGACTGTGGCTTCCGTAGCGGTCATGTAACGTCACGTGACACTAGAGATAACGTTATATTTTATATGTACAAGCTTATTTAACGAGTCTTTTACTTTTTAAATTGTGTATGCAATGGTTAAATTAAACATGTAAGTGAGTTTTTACCTGCTAGCCACTGAAGCTGCAACTCCAATCATAGATAACTTCTCTGGATTAAAAAAAACATTTCAGATATCAGCCCGAGAGCTGCAATTAGTTGACTTACATTAAAACTTGAAATTTACCCCATGAAGTAACTGCTCTGAATTGCCATCCTTTTGAAAATACTGCGGTGTATTCTGGGAAATGTTTGACCAAGGCTAGGCTACAAGACACCTCCCATGCATCCTTGCTCAGCTAGCTTAACGGCTAACAAACGGAGAATAGACGCCCCGGTAGAACATGAACATTGGAACACACCTAGGCAGTTCTTGATCACGCGTCGCATCAAGGCGAGGTTCCTTGACATTGAGAAACACCCTGGGAGAAAATCAGGTTGAATAAGGCAAGTCAAAGACCATGGATAGGAGAGAGTCTGAGGAGCTGGGGTGGAAACCAAAAACCAGCAAAATAGGACACAAAACAGCAGCTTCCAGTGTTTTAAAATACCATATTTTCAGGAAACTGGTAGATGAAGCATAAAAATGTACAAAAGACCCATTTGAAGAAGTCCTACTGCAAAAACAAGAATTAGATGTCGTCGTCTTCCTCCGCTTATCCGGGTCTGGGTCGTGGGGGCAGCATCCCAACTAGGGAGCTCCAGACCGTCCTCTCCCCGGCCTTCTCCACCAGCTCCTCCGGCAGGACCCCAAGGCGTTCCCGGACCAGATTGGAGATGTAACCTCTCCAACGTGTCCTGGGTCGACCCGGGGCTCTCCTGCCGGCAGGACATGCCCGAAACATCTCCCCAGGGAGGCGTCCAGGAGGCATCCTGACCAGATGCCCAAACCACCTCAACTAGCTCCTTTCGATCCGGAGGAGCAGCGGTTCTACTCTGAGTCCCTCCCGAATGTCCGAGCTCCTCACCCTATCTCTAAGGCTGAGCCCGGCCACCCTACAGAGGAAACTAATTTCGGCCGCTTGTATCCGCGATCTCATTCTTTCGGTCATTACCCTAAGCTCATGACCATAGGTGAGGATTGGGACGTAGATCGACCAGTAAATCGAGAGCCTGGCTTTCTGGCTCAATTCCCTCTTTGCCACGACAGATTGGCTCAGCGTCCGCATCACTGCAGATGCTGAACCAATCCGCCTGTCGATCTCCCGATCCCTGCTACCCTCACTCGTGAACAAGACCCCGAGATATTTAAACTTCTCCACTTGAGGTAGGACCTCTCTCCTGACCCGGAGTTGGCAAGCCACCCTTTTCCAGTCGAGAACCATGGTCTCAAATTTGGAGGTGCTGATCCTCATCCCAGCCGCTTCACACTTGGCCACGAACCTACCCAGCAAGAGCTGAAGTTCAGAGCTGGATGAGGCTAGGAGGACCACATCATCTGCAAAAAGCAGAGACGAGATTCTCCTGCCACCACACTCCACACCATGGCTGTGCCTAGAAATTCGGTCCATAAAGGTAATGAACAGAACCGGTGACAAAGGGCAGCCCTGGCAGAGTCCAACCCTCACCGGGAACAGGTCCGACTTACTACCGGCTATGCGGACCAAACTCACGCTCCTCTGGTAATGGGACTGAATGGCCCTTAACAGAAAGCCACCCACCTCATACTCCTGGAGCGTCCCCCACAGGGTGCCCCTGGGGACACGGTCATAAGCCTTCTCCAAAGCCACAAAACACGTGGATTGGTTGGGCAAACTCGCATGCCCCCTCCATCACCCTTGCAAGGGTATAGAGCTGGTCCACAGTTCCACGGCCAGGACGAAAACCACATTGCTCCTCCTCAATCTGAGATTCAACTATCGATCGGACCTTCCTCTCCAGTACCTTGGAGTAGACCTTTCCAGGGAGGCTGAGGAGTGTGATCCCCCTATAGTTGGAACACACCCTCATGTCACCCTTCTTAAAGATGGGGACCACCACCCCGGTCTGCCACTCCACAGGAACTGCCCCCGATGACCACGCAATGTTGCAGAGACGTGTCAACCATGACAGCCCTACAACATCCATAGCCTTGAGATACCCAGGACAAACCTCATCCACCCCCGGGGCTCCGCTGCTGTGTAGTTGTTTGACTACCTTAGCAACTTCTGCCCCCGAGATTGGACAGTCCATCCCCAGGTCTCCCGGTTCTGGTTCCTCCTCGGAATGCGCATAGGTGGGATTGAGGAGCTCCTCAAAGTATTCCTTCCACCGTCCGACTATAGCCCCAGTTGACGTCAGCAGCTCCCCATCCCCACTGTAAACAGTGTGAGCGAGTTGCTGACTTCCTCTCCTGAGGCGCCGGACACTTTGCCAGAACCTCTTTGGAGCCGATCGATAGTCTTTCTCCATGACCTCACCAAACTCCTCCCACGCCCGAGATTTTGCCTCGGCAACTGCGACTGCTGCACCCCGCTTGGCTATCCGGTACCTGTCTGCTGCCTCCGGAGACCCACTGACCAGCCACGCCCTGTAGGCCTCCTTCTTCAGCCTGACGGCTCCCCGAACCTCTGGTGTCCACCAGCAGGTACGGGGGTTGCCACCACGACTGGCACCGGCCACCTTGCGACCACAGCTTGCAACAGCCGCCTCAACAATCGCAGAGTGGAACAAGGCCCACTCAGAGTCAATGTCCCCCACTGCTCTTGGGACGCGGTCAAAGCTCTGCCGGAAGTGGGAGTTGAAGACCGTCCTAACAGGTTCTTCTGCCAGGCATTCCCAGCAGACCCTCACTATGCGTTTGGGTCTGCCAGGTCTACGCGGCATCTTCCCATGCCATCTGATCCAACTCACCACCAGGTGGTGATCAGTTGACAGCTCCGCTCCTCTCTTCACTCGGGTGTCCAAAACATACGGCCGCAGGTCAGATGATACGACTACAAAGTCTATCATCGACCTGCGACCTAGGCTGCCCTGGTACCAAGTGTACCGATGGGCATCCTTATGTTCGAACATGGTGTTCGTTATGGCCAAACTGTGGCTTGCACAGAAGTCCAATAATGAAACACCACTCAAGTTCAGATTAGGTGGGCCGTTCCTCCCAGTCACACCCCTCCAGGTCAAGCTGTCATTGTCCACGTGAGCATTGAAGTCCCCCAGCTGAACAATGGAGTCCCCTGATGGAGCACTATCTAGCACTCGTCCCAGGGACTCCAAAAATGGTGGTTACTCTGAACTGATATTTGGCCCATAAGCACAAACAACAGTCAGGACCCGTTCCCCGACCCAAAGGCGCACGAAAGCTACCCTCTCGTCCCCCAGGGTAAACCCCAGTACACAGACAGAGAGTCTTGGGGCTAAAAAAAAGCCAACCCCAGCCCCCCGCCTCTCACCCGGAGCAACTCCAGCAAAGGAGAGTGTCCAACCCCTCTCAAGGACTTGGGTTCCAGAGCCAATGCTATGTGTCGAGGTGAGTCCGACTATATCTAGCCTGTACCGCTCAACCTCTGCCACAAGCTCCTGCTCCTTCCCCGCCAGCGAGGTGACATTCCATGTCCCAAAAGCCAGTTTTCTTGTCCGGGGATCAGACCGCCAAGGCTCCCCCCTTGGTCTGCCACCCGATCCACATTGCACCGGACCCTTCATGTTCCTCCTGCGGGTGGTGGGTCCACAGTTGGATGAGCCCATGTATCCGGTTCGGGCTGGGCCCGGCCGGGCCCCATGGGCGAAAGCCCAGCCACCAGGCGCTCGCTCACGGGCCCCAACCCCAGGCCTGGCTCCAGGGTGGGACCCCGGTAACTCTCCGGGCCGGGTACTCCGACTCTTTGACTTGACCTCCATGAAAGATCCTGTGAACCGTTCGTTGTCTCACCCTTCACCTTAGACCAATTTGTCATGGGAGACCCTACCAGGGACACAAAGTGCCCCAGACAACATAGCCCCTAGGATCATTAGGGCATTCAAACTCCTCCACCACGATAAGGTGACGGTTCAAGGAGGAGGGTCCATTAGATGTACATCAGAAAAAAATGTGAAAGTGATATTATGGTAATCAAAGTTCCTCATTTACCCACACAAGTGTTTATATTTGTTTTAGATGAATTTAAAACTGAAAGAAACCTTTACAAAAAACATTTGATTTGTATAATTAATCACAAAAGTAACCTACTGTTTCTGCTTATTGGGAATTAATATCTATTAATCTTTAAAATAGGAGAGAAATCAGCATGAACACATCTTGTCCAAAGACAATTCAACAAGTTCAGTTTGTATCTCTATTTATTTATTTTGCTCATCCAAGTTTATTTACTCCAAACCAGTTAACATAAAAATATCCTCTTCGGCGGTGTTTTCAAATGTTGACCTGAATTTATGTGACAATTAAACTGAGGAAATAGCCATATTCCACGACATGCTTAATGGTCACATGTTACCCCTCCACGTGTCTTTTATTTTAATCTCACGTTTCTTCTTATTGTGGTCTTTGACCACAATACGGGCAAACTCAACGTCTTACTTTGACAAATAAAAAAAAGACCAAAGATTAAAGGTCCTAAGGGTCTGAGGTGGGATCTGATCCCACCTGACAGGAGAAGGCTCATGTGATCAGTAAGAGAGAAGCTTAAGCCCCCTGGCTGCTCGACACCCTATTTCAACCCACTGATTTAGATGAAAGGATGTGAGCTGATTTTATGCAGCGTTGGAGATATGTATGATGAGGGGGAGTTTAGCTACAAGTTCTGTCAACATTGTCTCCATTTATGTCTGGCTAAGGCTTCCTTTTGTGTCTTAAATCTTCCTTTTATCTCTTAAGAAATACAAAACAACACAAAAACACTGTAAATCCTCACATTTTTGGTTTATTTAGAATCTGAATAGTCACTGTAAAACTGTGCAGTTGTGTTAACGTGGCGTATTCGCCGTACATCCCCTAATAAGTCAGGTGCTCTTTTATCTTTTTACTCATGTAACTAAATGTGTGGCCTGTGCGCTCGATGCCATGCTGTTTTTAAGTGGTATCTGCTGACATTTGCTAATAGAAGAATTGGAGCAGGACTAAGATAAAAGCCAGGACCTATTTGCCTGGGCAGTTAGCCTATTTAAAGGCTCTTAATTATTTACCTGATTTACACTACAGAGCCAGCTCAGCTCACTGTGGTTTACTCATTAGACTGATTTCTGTAACTGAGCCACTCATCGGCGCCCGGGAGGGTCTCGCTGGTGGGTTTCACAGAGAAACACAAATGTGTAAACCTGATCACTGATGAATAAATCTTTCTGGAACCCAACCTGGTCAAAGCTGCGCTCATGTGGCGCTGTGGCGGCGCGGGATGGGGGTGATTTCTAGTGCTGCAGTAATAATTAGACTGATGCATGAAGGGAGTTCACTGTAGGGTGATCTTGATGCCTTAAGGCAAACTCACAGAGATTGCCTCACAACTTTACTCCACAACAACATGCACGAGTAAGCACGGAGCAAAACAGACAACAGACATTTATGTCATTTTCAACTTGCTTTAGTGTACACGTCTTTGGCTGCAGTGCTGATAAACCCATCAGGCTGAAATAAAGTTAATATTTCAATGATGAAATTCAGTCAATCTTTTGTTTTTTTTTTTGTTTTTGTTTTTTTCTTTCTTACCTTCTGTACCAAAATACCGCAGCAATTTTCCTAATGTTGTGACTTGGCACACATATGGCAATAAAAACTTCTGATTCTGATTCTGATTTTGACTTCACTTTTCTCTTGTCTATCATCTGCTCACACATCAACTCTTTCCCACCCTTTCACCCTCCTTTTTGCCCTCCTCAGACCGGGTCAGTAGCTTTCATAGAAACACGAAGCACACAGACTCTGTGGCAGGTGAGAAACAATATGCGGACCATAAATTAACAGTGCTTTCCTTGCTGGTTTTCTCTTCTTAGCTCTGCTCTTTGTCCCTTACATGCATCCTGTTGAAGTTTTTTCTGAGTTTTGTTTATCTTGCGTTGCTCGTGTGATTTGTTCCTGCTCTCTGAACATTTAGTCCGTTGTTGCAGGACGGTGAATAAGTGACATGCAGTTGCCTGGGATGTGTGGAAAGGAAGAAAAGGCTGCGTGTTTTGTTCGTGTGGTTAACATGTGAGTTGTGTTTTTATGGCTATGGAGTTATTGCTCCCTACACCGCTCCGATCACTGACATAACACCAGAGCACATGCTCGGTGGCAGTGTGCTGCTTTTACTGTCTAGGTGTGCCACTGGGATAAAAGCTGGGAGGTTGTTACTACGCTACCATCAGAAGAATGCAAATTTATGTGCTCTGCAGAATGTTTAGCTACTCTGAATCTACATTGCCTGCCTGGCATCTTACTTTGCTGGAGTCGGAATAACTCTTTGTCACTGAGACAGGTCCGTATTTGCACACATTTTGTTTGCATGCTCAAAAGTTTTATTTTATCTGACAACATTAGAAATGTCTGATTGCAGCGCTTGCCTCTGTTAGCATAAAATGATAAATAATGAGCAAAGAGACATTTTTGGTGATTCACATTCCCTCGTGCAGTTTTTGAACTGATCTCCAAAGACATTGCGTGCATTGTATACGAGGAATATGTCATGCATACTTATTGTTTTTACAGTGATTTAGAAACCTCATGAAATATGTTTTAAGACAGCAGAAAAGCTGAGAAAAGCTATTTTGGTAAATTAATAAAATTGGAGGAATGAAATTGTGTTTTAGCAAAATATCTCATAACAACTGGATGGGTTTAAATGAAGCTATGTTGGGTTAAAAGGGATTGGACACAAGCATTCAGCTAACAAACAGAAAGGATTGAATAATGAAAGTTTCTTTATTGCTGGAAAACAGGATGCTTGGCTTAGCTTGAATGACTTGACTGGAATTTTAGAAGCAGGTTTGATTTAAAGGAGCAATATGTAAGAATTCTACAGTGAGATCATCTCAAAACAGTCGAATGTCTCAGTCGTGTTATACTGAAACAGATTTTATTCTCAGCCGGCTTATCTTCTTTCAGAAAAACTAAAGAGGGACAAAGTTACCGTTTACGATCACACACAGGATCCGTGTAAAATGTCAGGTAATTTTCACAATAAAAGACCACTGCAGAGATGTGCTTTCTTGTAACCTTTACCCTAACTGCCTATTGACTCTGAGCATCTTTCGCAAAGTGCAACGATGAGTTTTTCATCATGGATGATGAGACTTAAATCCTGGCAGAAGAGAGACGACATTACATAACATTTCTTTTCTTGATTTAATGGCGGGTGGCATAAACAAACTGTGACCTTTGAAGGCATTTTGTGGTCTTGCGAGTCCAGTGGGGAAGGCAACAAAGATCCCACGCCTCGTCTGAGTCGCTACCCAAGTGTGGATTGCCATGCCGTGAGGTATGCAAGTAAACCGCCCCGCTGCCGTACCGTGCCGTTGATGCCTCCATTGTGGATTCGAGGTAAGAAGGCACAGCATCTTTTTGATTTACTCTAATATCAGATGAAGCAGGCTAGAGGCTCCATGTGTTAGCATTCACTGTTGGCATATTAACAATGCTAACAGTGAATTAGAAGCTGCGCCGGCTCTAAAATATCTCAAGCTACTTTTTCAGTTACCAACAACTCGAGATTACAGTGAAACTTTTGTGTGAAATGAATAATGGGTCAATCTTGTTTTAATGAGTCGTTCAGAACTAGGGTTGTCATGGTATGAAAATTTAACCTCACGGTTATTGTGACCAAAATTATCACGGTTTTCGGTATTATCGCGGTATTTTTTAAACGGTGTTGCATATGTTCAGAAAGCATTGATAGTCCTGTTCTACACAAACTGAAATAGTTTTGAAAAGGTTTAACAGTGTTTATTAAACCTAAAATAACACAAAGCCTTAGCAAAAGTACAACTTTTCACAAGTAAAGGAACAAATAGCTTCTTTTTCTGGAACGTGTTACAGTAGTCAGTGCAGGTTTAAATTATACAAATCCAAACATTCAAACCATAAACAATATGTAAACAAATCAAAGAAACACCACTTGTTTTCTCATATACTTGTTTTCTTCATTATCAAAATGAAAATCTAAAACTCCAGTCCACACTTGACTTGAGCACTGTACAAGTCAACCTTAAAAAATATGTATTTAAAATAAATAGCCACTTTAAACAAATTACTAAAATAACTACTACACTATGTAATCAAATCCAAATGTTCAAGTATAAATGGCATTGAATAAGTAAACAAATCAATGACAAGGAACTAATTGTATATTTCTCTTCATCATCAACAAATAAGATGCTTCATCCAGCAACAGGGTGTCCGTGACACGGTTTAAATGCTGGCAGAGGACGCTGCAGCTGCAGTATATAGCGACTCGTTGCATTCTCCGTCAACCAAAAGTCCTCGCGTCATGCATTTAAGCTAAAATGCTAATGTTATCTTACCTTGCACTGGCTGTGGAGACGTGGGTGATGGTCACGCAGATGTGCCATTAGATTCGAAGTGTTGCTGCCTTTTGCAGACACTTGTTTCCTGCACGTTCTGCAAACGGGATAGCAGTCTTCTATTAACTGTCCCTCAGCATTTTTCAGAAATCCAAAATATGCCCATACTTCCGATTTAGTCTTCTTTGAGGGCTGATGGATGTCCTGGGCGCTGCCGTCTCCTCCTTCGGCCATTATTTCAGCTTCAAAGTTTTGGTGCCGTTGCAAACTAAAAAGTGCGTGTGCGCGCCGCGGGAACTTCAGCTGAAGCGACGGTGGCTGGTAAGGGTCACCGCGCTTAAACCGCGGCCACGGTAAACCCACCGAGATAATTTAGTTTTTTAAAAACTGGACGGTTATTTTTATTGTCAACTTTTTTACCGGGGTTTACCGCTATACCGGTTACCGTGACAACCCTATTCAGAACTATAACTAACAACCGTCAATTTTGCTTCATTCACATTGCTCCTTCAAAGCAGACTTGACTTGGCCTGACTCGACTTAAAAAAGACTCGACTTGACTTTGAAATACTTGGCTTAGCTTGACTTAATTTAACAAAGCAGACTTGACTTAATATGGCTGCATGAGGCTTGTGGATGAGCTGGCGTCTGCAGGGAGCCTACATCCGGAAGGCACAGGTGGAAATAATTGGACAGGCCCAGGTGAGCGTGGTTGGTTAGAACGTAATCATGGGATATATGTCTACAACCGATTATTTTTACCAATTAGCTTGATTCAAGATGGCTGTTTTATCTCATCAATATTAGCCAACTTAGAGTGGCTTTAACTCAGTCAGCTTTACAGATACAATCACAGCTGGGTGTAATTTACATCACCTACTCTACAGATCTTCAGTTACTTCATTTTCAAGATTTGACCATAAAAGCAATGACTCCATCATTAGTCAAATTAGCGAGTATTCCATGAATGCTTGGTCTTTAATTTTCTATCAGAGTAGGGTTCAAAGTCTGACCTTCACTTCAGATGTTTGTCAAACTCTGTCAGAGTCACTGATTATAATCAGACTGGGAAAGATTCTAATGACACATTTTGCTATTGCTACTGTCCATAGAAGTGGTCAACCAATAAAAAAGATCTATCCTAAAGCAAAGTCTAATTGGACTTTAGATTAAGAGCCAAGCAAAGAAAAAAAAAACATGAGAATATTTAAGAAACTGGAAACCTCTTTCATTTTCAGTAATATTAATATTAATTAATCCACCATCAGGAGAATCCGTAATTGTGTGTGTGACAGGGCTGCGAGGAGATAGTCACATTTGTCTAAAATGATCATTGTCGATAAAAGGGGTTAATCCATGTTTATACTCATAACAAGACTTAAGAAAATCAGTTCCTAGTGCTAGGCAGCAGAAAAACGACCCAAAATACAAAAAGGGCCTTTGGTAAATGTTGGGTAAAGAAAAAGAAAGTTAATGTTTAGTATCAGCTAAGGTTGAGTCCTGAACATATTCTCACAGGCCCATGTAAGAGCATAAACACCCTCGGGTTAAAGTTCAACTGAATGAGCTCCTCTCAGCCTAGCTCAGCACTGATCAACACATTCTGTCATTTCAGCGGGAGAGGATTTCACCTCACACGTAAAACAAAGATTTGCATTTTTTTCTACAAACAGAACTTTACTGGCTCAGTGTTTAAAGTGTCACCAAAATAAATGATCGCTCTTTCAGATCCTGAAGTTTTTAATACCTTTGTATTAAGTTACATTCATGCAAGAACATAAAATCAGAATTGCACACTCTTGAGCAGTTTGCTTCTTTTATCCGTCAAGGTCAATAAGAGACTGTATTATGTGACTTGGCAGCATTGTAAGCGATTCATTGTTCTGTGGAAAAATACATCTTATTCCTATTTTCTGTACATATCTTTTCTCAGCTTCACTACCTGCTGTCATCTTTGTTCTCTGACTATGACTCCATGGACTTTCCCGATACCGTTGGGTTTTTCCACTTACTTGCAAGATCAATTACCCTTTTCATTCCCTCTATTTTTATTTCTTCTTTCACCTCATTTACATCCCCTAACATCTGCAGCTGCGGACAGAGTCAGATGGCTCAGTGTTAATTGGCTTCATCAACCTCGTTAACATCCATGAGCGGAAGAAGCCAAAATGCTAGCATAGTTCCAGCTAGGAGGGTTTGGATGTTATCGCTAATAAATAATGAATGTGTGTCACCTCCCTTTTCACTAATAAAACCAGGCAACTGGTCCACATATTGCAAACCCACTATGGAGCCGTGTAGCAACAGCAGTCTGCAGAGGGAAGGGGCTTTTATTCTGTGTATATAACAGGGGTGCCCAATCCTGGTCCTGGAGGGCCGGTATCCAGCAGGTTTTGTGGTTTTTAGGCTCAAACAGACTTGATTCAGTGGTTGAAACGTCTGTGCAGCAGCAAATCAGGCTCTGCAGAAGCCTGTTAATTAGCTGCAGATTGAAATCAGATGTGTTGAAACAGAGTTCAAACTAAAATATGCAGGATGCAAGCCCTCCAGGACCAGGATCGGGCACCCCTGTAGGCACAGAAAATAAAGCAACAGAGTGGAAATAAATGAGCAAACAGTTTCCAGAAAGGGGATGCGTGTCTGAAGACAGAAACTGTGCGGATTTGTGACACAAGACTGCCAGCCTGGCCTGCCAGACTCCTCCTCTGTTTAATTCTGTACAGAGAAAGAGTCTGGTTACTCACAGGCAGAGAGGCACGTGAGGGGCGGAACTAGCCAGCTCAAAAATAACCAATCAGAAAACAGACGGAAATGCCGACTGTACCGTGCAACGCTGTAGTTTTTTAGCTGTAGTTAAAAAAGAGGTCTGGCGACGGCGAAAACATGTTTTTTTTTAAGAAGAAAGGCTTTTAGCACTTCTACTTGTTGTGGTTTTAAAGACATTCAAGTTACTTAGAACAGAGGAAAGAGCCGCAGCGAACTCTGCCGCTGTCTTTGTTGTTTTTGAGAAACTGAGCGTAGCTGTGTGATGTCCGCAACGCTGTAGTTTTTTGTCTCACCTTTTTACTACTTAAGTAACAGTTTTTTTTGTATTTCAGTTTAAATATGAAACAATCTACATTAATCGTGGAACCTACTGAGTTGACATACTTTGTTGTTTTGTTGTATAAATCATTCTTAAGCCGAGTGTACACTGTATGAGTTTTTGACCGCTTTAAGGCTGTTTTACTCCGGAGAATCTTTGAGGTCGTGGCGAGCTTTGTGTCTTGCGTCGTGTCGTATGCAGAGGGTTACAGGAGGTGATTAACACCTCACGACCAGGTCCTGATCTGCAATCACGAGGTTGCATGGATATCGGACATGTTTGATATTTTGCTCTTTCCTCGTGACTATTGCAATGGTCTTTTGTCTGGTCTTCCCAAAAAGTTGTGAAGCAACTGCATCTTATTCAGAATGCAGCTGCAAGAGTCTTAACAAGGCAAGGCAGCTTCATTTGTATAGCACATTTCATACACAGAGGCAATTCAATGTGCTTTCCATTAGTAAGAAGAGCAAGAACGTTAAAATCAACATGACAGAAAATACAATTGAAAAATTTAGAAGTTAAAGTTACAGTGCAGAAGGTGCAGCATAGAACATCCATTCAAAGCTGATGAAAACATGAAGGTTTTAGGTTTTGATTTAAAAGTTACCAGAGTTGGGGTACATTTGAGGTCATGAGGAAGCTGATTTCATCTGTGTGCAGCATAGTAGCTAAAAGCAGCTTCACCCTGTTTGGTTCTGACCCGGTTCTACCAGCTGACTGCTTCCTAAGGATGTATTCTGGCCCCATGCCATTGAGTGATTTATAAACTAGTAGAAGTACTTTGAAATCGTTTGCTGTAGTTTACTCCACTCCCACACAGTGCATGCATCACCACGGCTTGCCAGCTTTTGTTATGTCTGCATACATTGTTTATTTTTATTTTTACACTTTTCTCTGCACACATTGACAAGAATTGTCAAAACGGTGCGTTTGCTGTGTTTATAAAACAGATCCCAAAACACTGATTTACTTCCTGTCTTTCGTCTTCCTTCTCCAACCCCCATAAAACCCTTGCGTGTCGTCCTACAGCAAGCCCGAAGGACAACAGACGTCAAAAGCAAAGTTTGTATTTGTTTAATTTTGCAAATCAAGGTTCTGAAAAAAAGACATCAATAACAACACAACAGTCTCTGGGTCTTCCGGGCCTCGAAGGTCCGACGTGTTGCTTTCACACGTACATTGTGAGCAGTCAGGTCATATCCGAGCATTGGGTTGTACTGCATGAGAACATGACTCGTTAACTTTGCTCTACAATATATGTAGTATGTGTGTGTGTGTGTGTGTGTGTTTATACTGTTTTTGTAGTTCCAGACATAGATTGGTAATAATTAAACTTCAGAATAACCCTTAATCTGAATTACAAACAGGAAAACACAGTTTGATTTCTTTTCAAAAATAAAAACAGAGAAGTAGTCCACTCATTGTCCTACAGAATAATTTTGATGTTATTCAGTGAAGCTCGTAGCCAGACATCCTTTCTGTCATTTTCTCTATGGAGTTAAGGGACAGATGTTGTTTGGCACAGAGGGGACACTCTGGACTCTGTGAAACACAAACTCCATGGGACTGGACATGACTAAATCATACTGGGCCTTAAAATGAGAAGAAAATACCCGAAAGGGTAAAAACTTAAAGGAAAAGTGTGCTATACATAGACAGGGATAATCTTAGACTGGGGGACCAGACTGTTCTCAAATGGCTCTTGTAGAACGGGGAGATTGATCTGTTCCTACACAACACACTTTGAGCTATGTGATCAGATAATATCTCCCAGTTCTGTCTTTAAGACCTGGAAGCTAACAGCATCTGCCATTTGATCTGGTTCAGCATTCATAAACTTCCCTTGTCCCAGTTGTCATTTGAGGGAATTTTCTGGTCACAGCACAGGAACCATTCCGTTCCGGGTTGTTCATTATGCAGGATGATTGCATACATTAACTTAACTGAGCTATAAGATGTGGCTCTTATATTATGGGGAACATTTTCCTAAGTATAAAACACGGTCTTGCAAATTTTAAGCCTTTGATCCAGCCAGGAGTTGGAATTGACTGTCAAACCATTATTTAAAGCTAGGGTACACAGTTGAAACTTTTTATAAAGTAACTTCAAAAAGGCTTGCATTTGACTATCTGACCATGTTCTATGATATAAAATAAATAATCTTTTATAATTTATATTCATCCTAAGTCCCTCCCCTGGCCTCCACAGCAAAACAAGTTATTTATTATTAGGGTTGCATATCAACAAAATGGAGTTATCAATGAGAATATGGCCCAGTTCCCAGTATGCATTATAGGGTGACACACTGAAGCACAGTCGGCTTAGCACATAAACCTAGTTTAAATGATAAGTCAGCCTGCATTGAGTTAATGCTAATCTAGAAACTTCAAGCTACCTGTGGAAGAGGAGGGAGGGGAACGAAAAGGGATTTATCTTTTGTGTATTGGACCTAAGTGAGTAACATGGCTTACGGTACATCGAGCTATTGTTTTATCATGGGGCGTTAAGTGCTCGCCTCGTAATCAGAAGGTTGCAGGTTCGAGCCCCACTCCGTCTGTCACTGTCATTGTGTCCTTGGGCAAGAACCCACCTTGCCTGCTAATGGTAGTCGGAGGGACCGGTGGCGCTTGTGTACAGCAAACTCACCTCTGTCAGTGGGCCCCAGGGCAGCTGGGGCTACAATGTAGCTCATCACCACCAGGGTTTGAATATGTGTGTCAGAATGGGTGAATGATTGTGTTGTAAAGCACCTTGGGGGGTTCCAGGACTCTAGAAGGCGCTATATTAAATACAGGCCATTTACCATGTTGTGCCATCAGCAGGTGTGTGCTAGCATCGCAGTACCAGCTTCCTGTCAGTTTTAGATGTTTACCTGCTTGAACAATGGTAGATTTGACTAAAATAAGGGATTAGCAGTTCCTGAGGAACATGATGAAGTCAGTTAGCGCTACAAGGCTATTTGTGTGTGCAAGTGGGGTATGAGGTGGGGCTTCCAGAAGGGACAAAGCAGGGACACAATCTATAGCTTTTCAAAATCAAAACCCTCTACTCTCTTTGATGTCACACTACAGCTTCAAAGTAAGACTGACATCTTGTGGTCTAATTTGGGTACTGCAGCCCATGTTTTAAAACAAATAAGTGACTCTCACTTCCCATTCGCAAGTTTGATGGCAGTCTCCTGTTACGGCTCAGCGCCTAAAGGTTCTAGACACGCACACAGTACGTTAATAAAAAGATAAATTCATTTAACTGAATTATCAAGTTGTTGGTACTTGAAAAAGTAGCTTAAGATCTGTGGTATGTTCTTGTTGTGTTGCTTTTCTAACTGCATTGTTGGTTCTTTTTTAAAGCACAGAAAATGTTTCTTTTTGCCTTGCTGATAGTTTCGTTCGCGGCTGCAAACTTCCTCGGAGCTGACGTGCGTACGATATTATACAGCTGACTATTTGGTGCTAACTCACCTTTAGCATTGTTAGCTCAATGTTAGCATCTATCCTGCTTCACCTGATGTTAGAAAAAACAAAAAGATGTTGTGGTCTCTTGGGGGTACATTAACTTCTGGATTGTTCCAGTTTACTGTCCTTGGTTCTTTACAACAGGCCACTGCATTTTACAGTTTTATTGTTATTATTTTTATTACAAATGCCTGCTCACAGATTTTAGACTAAAACTACGTCCTTCTTCAGCCTTTTTGAAAAGAAAAAAGCTGACAAACCCCCATCTAGCTGAGAAGTAAATCTGTTTCAATGTATCCTTTCCTTCCAACACGACTGAGACATTTGACTGTCTTGTGATTATTTCTTGGTAAAATGTGTACTTATTGTACCAATGAGGCAAGATATTGAAGTGTACATTGTGTAGGTGCATTTATTTGGTTTGGTTTTATGGTTCAAGGACAGCACAAGACAATGTTACATGTAAGGGCAAGGCAACCGTTGTTTTGTACAGAGGTTTTGTGAAGAATGTGCACACGACTAAGAATTTAAAGTTGTGTAAATGAGTAAATGCTCAAAATTAATCATGCTAAACAGTCAATAAACCTAAAAAGTGATATGCAATTAATTTATTATCTACCTTTGTCCGCCAAAGTAAAAAACAAACAAACCTAAAAATACACAATTTACGTTGTAAATCAGTCCTGTGGTTTCTAGTGAGTGGTTACCCTTTTTTTTCAGAGGATTCACTCTGCAGCAGACGTATTGTATACACATCTTTATCGGTAGTCTGTCGGCACATAGCTTGAATTTGTTTGCTAAGAGCTGTCATATTAAACTGGACAGTCCCGCTGACTTTCTCAGGATATACGTATAAACACAGATAGCTAGTCCCATGTCAGAGCAGTGAGAACAGCCTAAGATGTTGCTCTGTTTTGTTCTTTTTCCATCTGCAGCAGCTTGCCGTTCTCATCCTCCTCTTTCTCTCCACTGATGGACACTCTGACTCGGAGCTGCAGCTGCAGCCTGTGCACAATACTTCATTTAGCAACAATAATGCATCAGTGCTGATTTTTTAAAGCATGTTGAAAATGACAGAGAGGACATCTGGAAGAGCTTGGCCCTCTGCCTCGTTTTCTCCACTTTCTTCTCCCAACAGCCCACCTCTTGTCCCCTACTTACTCTCTCTAATCTTATTTCCTGCTGGTCTGTCTTTCCTCCAATCCCGCTATGTGTCAGTGTATCACGCTAATTCAATCTCCAGTACAAAGGCGCTCCAATGTAATGACTCGTGACATTAAATTAATGCCCCTTGGTGGGTTAGGTCAGCAGCAAATTTATGTGTAAATGCGTGTTTGTCTAATGTGTATGTACATGAATCTCTCAGAATGTGTGTGTGAACTGTTATGGATGGGAGTTTGTTTTATGCCCTGTGACATCTTTAAATCAGATTCTTGTCAACAATAAACTTGAATGTTTTATTTTTTATTTTTTAGCATTTAGCTAACTCTGAGTGCATATCTCTTTACGATTCCTGCAAACAGAACTTGATTTGCATGACGGAGGTCTTATGTTGGTAACATATGAAAGCACCAAGCTGTCATCGGGAGCTTGTTTACAGCACCATCAATATTCTTCTCTTCCGTGCTCCGCATCACTGATGTCATCGCCTCTCATCCGACTGTCACACTAATTGGATTGCTGCTGACAGATTGCAGCATGTCCTTTAAGAGGTTATGTGCATGTGTGAAAGATGGAGTGAGTTTCATGTTCAAATACAGTGACTCAATCTGAATACCACCCTTTAATATGATATTACATACTAGTAATGTTAGCACTTACAAAGAGAGTGACTGAGCGCTGACACACACACACACACACACACACACACACACACACACACACACACACACACACACATGCATGCACACAGTGTTGTCATTTGGATTAGCATGCCCTTTCTGTCATTATGACTGTAATCCAGTGTGAATTCTGCGTCATCAGTGTCAACAACAGCTTCCAAAATATTGAATTAATGACCAAACCTTGATAATTTTAAATGGATTGTTATATTACATTGATATATCTGACTGCAGCACAGCTATTACGTGGCCCTGATTTTAAATAACACAATTCTTTATCATCTTTTTGTACATTTGATAACATCTTCACCCAAACTCTTCTTTAAGGTGCTTCCTCTCAAAAGATGCTGTCACCTAAAGACATTTTGACTTTAGTGTGGAACACTGAAAAATCATTTTAAAATTAAAATTTCTGATTATATTCAGTCACTTGAAGTTTTTCATGGAGAAAATAGTCTTCTACACCTATCTGCTGCGTTAGCTTCTAATAGAAAATAGATGGTGAAACTCTAAGATTTCATTGCTTTACAGATCTATGTCCCTCTGTCAATTAACATTAATGGATTCACCCTTCTAGACTCACGATGGGGAAGGCTGTTGTTGGTTTAGCGTCCAGGAAAGTGGAGAAAAGGCCTTGACTAGTGGAAGCTAACCATTAGCATTTGCAACTTGGTTATTTATCTTCTGCCATCAAGACAAATTTAAGGAATTTGGGGGTTGTTTTTGACAGATCAATGTCTCTTGAGGGCCACTCAAAACATTGGTCCGAAACTGTTTTTATCACTTAATGAATGAATGACTTTATTTATAGAGCACATTTCCTGTATGACAACAACTCAATGTGCTTAACAGTAAAAGAGACTAAATAAACAAAAATGACAAAAATTATAAAATATGTACACCCTTAAAAACAATTGGTGTTTACATATTAAAATATACACATGAAACTAAAATCTATACATTCAAACATGCACATACACATACACACACGCACACAAACATTTATACACGCATTTGCACATACATCCATGCACAGCCATAAAACATAATTGTAAGAACTTATTTATGAATAAAACCATATCTATGAAATGAGGAAATAAATCAGAAATGATACAACCTAGCCATATGTTTGTTCAAATAAAAAGGCTTTCAAATTTCTCCTAAAAATATTTGTTGTAGCTGCTTCCCTCTTCTCTAAAGGCAGAGTATTCCAGATCTTAGGTGCTTAGACACTGAAGGCAGCCTCCCCTGACTTAGAACGTATACGCGGTATCACCAGATTGCCCTGATCTGCAGACCGGAGTGGTCTGACCGGTGTATAAGGTACTAGCATATCTGTGATATATTGTGGTGCATGGCCATTGAGAGCTTTATATACAAGCAGTAGGATTTTAAAATCAATTCGTTTTACTCGTTTCACTTAAGAAATATCTCCAAACTGTGAAGGTTGGTGTCAAAACATGAACTTGAAATGGTTATCCATGCATTTAACTCTTCCCGTCTAGATTACTGTAACACATTCTTCACATGTTTTAACAAAAACCCCTTGACCGCCTTCAGTTGGTCCAGAACTCTGGAGCAAACAGAAGAGGAGCACACATCACTCCTATTCTAATGTCTCTGCATCTGGGGGGGGGGGGGGCAGTCAAACGCCTTCTCCAAATCCACAAAACACATGTAGACTGGTTGGGCAAATTCCCACACACCCTCCAGGATCCCCCTAAGGGTATAGAGCTGGTCCAGTGTTCCACGACCAGGATGAAAACCCACATTGCTCCTCCTGAATCTGAGGTTCGACAATCCGGCGGACCCTCCTCTCCAGAACCCCTGAATAGACCTTACCAGGGAGGCTCTTTAGTTGTAACACACCCTGCGGTCCCCCTTTTTAAATAAGGGAACCACCACCACCCTGGTCTGCCAGTCCAGTGGCTTGCTTACTTCACACGGTGGCAGAACTCCTTCGGCTTGTGTTATTTGTGGAAATATAACATCATGGTTGCAAAGCAAACAGAGTTAGTGGTAGAGCTATGATTCAGTTAGCCAATGAGAAGCAAGATGTACAAATATCACAGTAAAGACTACTTTCTCCTCCAGCTTTGCCCCATCGAATACGACTTACAAGGCATTCATTCCTACTAGAGACCAGTGCAAATGTATTGATTAAACAAAGGTTCAACACCTTAAAGTAACTGACTAAAGATGGACAATGGGTCTCCATCTGTTCATGTTTTTCTAAATTGAATCCAAAACATCCTGTTTGTTAAAACCTTTTAGGAGTTAATGAGAATTACACACACTCTCACACTTATGCCCGGACCACACCGTGCATTTTTTTAGCCATCCTAGACAAATCTCTCACCGTGAACAGAGTCATGACAAAAAACGGTGAACGTGAGAGTCTTTCGCAATTCTGTGGTTGTCCAGTGTAACAGGCTCAGCAACAGCTTGTTGAGCACCCTCACAACCAAAGTCAGCCTCCAACAGCCTTAAAACACTACTTGAAAACCTACGACCCTCATCTGCAATCGACCAATGAGAATACACCCAGAAAGTGATGCGAACAGCTAGCAACAAGAGTAGAATTAGCAACATTAGCAACAGTGGAAGCTACGCGAAGGAACATGTTGACCACTCCTTTTTAGCGTTCGGGTCAGATAATAATGAAGGAAATGTTAACGGCAATGCTTTTTTCTCTTTTAGCATTGTTGTTTGGGTAAGCTGTTGGCCTTAAGTGATGTATACGTTTTGGAGGGTGTGCTTGTGAGGTGGGTGGGGGGGGTGGGGGGGTGGGGTGGGGGTGGGGGGGGCGAGACATCATTTTTGACTTACTGAATTCTTGGACCGTACAGTGTGCTACATCAGTTCTCACAGTGTGTCATGTGTAGTCCGGTGAAAAAGCAAAAAAACGCACAGAATGGTCTGGGCTTAAGGGACACGGTCTCTAGTTAACCTGACATGCATGTTTTTTGGTCTGTGGGAGGAAACCTGGGTACCTGGAGAAAACGTAGCCCAGAAATCTAGATGAGCCATAGCAGTAAAAAGATTTTGCTCTGCAAGTCTGTCTAGTCACACTCCATTGTAGCCTCAGCAGGTCTACCATTGACCCAAACAGTTTTGTGCCTTGCCAATCACAGCTTTCTACTTTTGGTAGGTGGGATTAAAGCTAGAGATGCAATGATGGAGTCAGTTCAGGAACAATGTTCGTTTGAAACTATGTTGGCATCAACTTTGAATGATTTAGACTTGAGCTTTTCTCTGAGACCTGAGCAGATAGATATACTTAGATCTTTTATTCAAAACAGGATGTATTTTCTTCTTCCTCAATGGTATACGGTGGGCTGATCCGTTAACTCATTCACCGCCAGCCGTTTTCTGATCAGAAGAGCCCTTCGCTGCCAGCGTTTTTCAGCGTTTTCACAGTTTTTTTAGGAGTCACTGAATGTTGCGCTCTATGATGATGTCAATGCCAAAATTCACAAAACAAAGGGTAGACTCATCTCTTACATCAGGAAGAATCCGCGCGTTTCGAGCGTCAACCGTTCTTTCATAATCCGTTGTCGAATTATGATCAGCAGTAGCTTTTCCGGTTTGCTCCTCCCTTTTTTTACAGCAGCAGCCCAAAATGATCTCCTAACACATGGATTTTCTGCTTCCTGGTCACGTGACGTGTGACGTATGTGAATGAAGATCAGCTTTAGAGCTGGGATGTTTGTTCTCACGGTGCGGGGTCTCGTTCCGACGCCCACACAGTAAAAAAATGCAAATGACGACTCTAGTCGTCAATGGCAATGAATGAGTTCACTGAGCGGTGATTTTGTCACGTTGTTTCTTGAAAAGCAGCCGTAGATTGTCCCACAACCGAGCTCTGTCTATGGGTCAGGGCCAGACTATATATTCACATATACAGGATGGCTTGCCAGGCTAGCGGACACGCTAACTCCACACAAAAAGGCTTGAGTCAGGATTTGAAACCTGTGACTTTCTTGCAACAGTGCCACCAACTGTGCAACCCTTTAGTCCCTCGTTTGGTTTAACTTTTTTAATAAAGAGTATATCAATACAAGGTCTGAACATGTTTAACGGTGAGGTCATTAGGTATTAAATAACTTCTGAACTAGAAATTAAATATTTCAGGATGTTTGCGTATGAAAGAACAGCTATCTTCAAGGAGCACTGCTATGTGAAGACATTTTCTATCTACAGATGGCTGCAACACTGACGATATGAAAAACCACCTCTCTGTGCTCTATATAAAATCCACAAAAAATCATTTATTGTGGTTTTTTTCACTTGCTATCCTTTCAAACGCTCTCAAATATAATTTTTCACCTTTTCCCCACTCTCCATGAAAGCCTCTTCTTTTCCTCCATCCTTTTTAGCATTGACCTCCTCATCCTTCTCCACTTTGGGTGTGTTTTTTAAATAATGATCTAATTAAGGAAGGTTTCGCTGCCTGCCCACTGTTTATCATCACCAGCAGGGTCACCCTGCACAAAGCTCCACAATTACTTGCGGGATTCTTTTTCTCTTGAATCATCTAATTAAGCCTTAAGGACAGTGAGCTGATTGCAGTCACATCAAACATCATAATGAGTCAGGAAATACCTACGCTCCTCTTGCCTTTTGGTCACACGGATGCAGTGGTGTGAAGAATGGTTGCCATAGTGGCAATCAGACGGTGTCAGATCCTGTCAGTCAGTTGATGTGCGAGCCTCTCCTTGAGTGTTTATCTGCTCATCTGTGACCAAGACAACAGTTCTGCCTCAGGTCACCTGTTTTCTTCATTATTAAGGCTCAATCTGTGAAACCCAGACAAGGGCCAAATAGTGCTTGTCACATTTCCTGTTAAAGTCCCAGGGCGATCCAACTGTCATTTTGATTGATTACACTGCTGGCTCGAATAATGCTTGTCTAGCAGTATGTCACCACTCACTTGCACAACACAGCTTTCTTCTTAGCAATGGCCGTACTTCAAACTACTGTAGATAATCCAATAACAGTGTAGTACAAACACACACACGGGCCAAAATGTACTGCAGTAAATAGAATTTAGCACTTGAAATTGGTTTTAGTAGTGGCTCTGTCATGTGGAGCATTAAACCAGTGATTTTTGTAAATATAATGGATCAAATGAAAACTTTATTAGATACTAGAAATGCCAGTGCAGGTGAGTATTTCTGCTGGCCAGTCATTTTGCAACAGACATGTTTGTTACAGCAAAACAGATTTCACTCACAAGTATGTTTCTCCTCTTCATCACAACATCAAAGAAGTATTTTCTCTATTCCTACGAGACTTTCATCTCCTTTGAGAGTAAAAACGTCTCTATTACAATGAACACAGAAATACCACCAAAGTAAAATATATAACATGATTGCATCAGCTGTTTTTTCAAATAAGTGATAACCTCAGGGCGTTACAACTATCATGCATGAAATACTGTTGTCCTTTTGTATTTCACAGTAAATCATCCCAGTAGAAGCCCCCTTTTTCCTAATATGTATGTATTTAAAAGTGAACTTGCTTATTCATAAGGAATTTTAACTGGGCAGCTCATTTAAAAATCTACGTTTGCAGAGTTTTGTTTTTAGTATTAGATACTAAAGAAAAGTTTTGAAGCACCATTTAGATTTTCTTTCTTTTGGACCTAATTTTACTCTGCAGTTTACAGCTTTGTTTCTTTTTGGGCTCTTTCCTTTGGAACCAACCATGAAAAGTGACACAGAGTGGCGCTTTCCAAGAGCATGCCACCTTCCTCACCCACGGTGTCACACAAGGTTGTGCTACCATCTTTACACAGATGACATCCAACTGTACCTCTCCTTTAAGCCCCATGAGATGTCTGAGCTGCAGCTGTTACACACCTGCTTAGACTCTATCAAAACCTGGATGACTGGAAGCTTTCTACAGCTGAAAGAAGATAAGACTGAGATCCTCATCTGTGGCCCAGACAAG
Source organism: Nothobranchius furzeri (assembly GCF_043380555.1). Lineage (NCBI taxonomy): Eukaryota > Metazoa > Chordata > Actinopteri > Cyprinodontiformes > Nothobranchiidae > Nothobranchius > Nothobranchius furzeri. The sequence continues at coordinate 69,583,720 of NC_091748.1, forward strand.
CTGGTTCTCAAAGTCAGAAACTATCTAGGTCAGCTTTTTTCTCACACCAAACCCTCTGTCAGGAATCTTGGCGTGACCTTTGACCCAGCTCTCACCCTGGATCCTCATGTCAGTTCTCTTGTTCGCTCTTCCTTCTTCCATGTTAGGAACAAGATAAGCTGAGTCCCATTCTGTCCCGCTCTGACCTTGAGACAGCTATCCACACCTTTATCTCCTCACGCTTAGACTACTGCAACTTTCTTTTCACGTGTCAGAGCAGAACCTCCCTGAACCGTCTACAGGTGGTTAAGAATGCCTGTGCTCGGCTTCTGACCAGATGGTTCCCGAGCACAGCCACAGCTGCAGCTCATCGCTCTCCACGGGAATAGGTCAAATGTGGAGATGTAATTTCACCAGTGTGTGATGATGACTAATAGGACTTTAACTTTGGTTTGCTTTTCCTGTGAATTTTATAGAGGAGAATTTAAGTTGCAGTTGTTGTGTCCTTAGGCAAGACAAATAACCTGTTTTCCCTGACTGTGATGGCTGGAGGAGCTGGTGGCACCAGTTTGGCAGACTTGCCTTCTTCAGGGCACCAATGTAGCTCATCACCACTAGTGTGTGTGTGTGTGTGTGTGTGTGTGTGTGTGAATGAATGAATGTGCGCTGTAAAGAAAAACTGTAGATTTTACGTTAAAACCACTGTATAAAATTACAGGAAAATTTATTTTAGTTTTACAATAAGATGCTATTTTGATTTTTTTTATTGTTGAAAATGGAGCTGAAGTCAGGATTTTACTGTAAAAGAAAATGATTTAACTTGAAGAAAAAACATTGTTTTACCACACGATAAACATGAAAATAATCTATAAAATTTGTGCAGCTAAAAACTAAATTCAAAAGATTTTCCTCAATATATACAATCACTTTTCACTGTTCAAGTGATAGAATGAAGTAGGGATGTACATAATTAACCAGTTAAGTAAAATGGTTAAGTTAACCAACTATACTAGCTTTGCCGGCTTAATTGCTGTTAACTTCTTTCAACTGCGCTTGTGTGCAAAATTTTAGCGTTCAAAAGTGTCGAGTCTGTAATGACATCAGTATTGTACAGCAGCACAGCCTTCATGTGCATTCACGAGTCAGGTCAAGAACAGACACCTCCTTCTGACTAATGTTTAGCCAGACCTCACCTAAATGCTGCTAAGCACACTGGGAAACAGGAAGTAAGCTGCCCCCAGCAACTGCTACAATAAATTTTGTGTCTCTAGAGGGCAGGAGAGTACCACTATCAAAATATGTTCACTCAAACACCACAGAAGAAGAGGTAAACTCACCACATGATCAAATAAATTTACTTAATGGTTTATGATAACCGACTATAAGCCGTTGCAATGTAATCCATTATTTTCATGTGAAATTAATGCAAATTTTACAAAATCCTATTTCACCATATATCCATTACGAGCAATCGAAAGCTGCATTTTTTTCAATAAATAAATGTAAAAGTCATAGTATTTTACCGGTTTAAACTTTAAGGAAAATTTCCATTTATAAAACAATGCAAGAGTGCTTCACAGTAGAATTATGTAATGTAATGTACAAATGACTGTTTTCACCAATCAATTTATTAATGGCAACTTCACATAAAATTCACAGTTTTAAATAGTTTTATAGTTGACAAGTTTTGCCTGTCATGGTTTTATCGTTTATCGCTGTTAAACACAGGGCTACTTTTTATGGTGTACAGCTCCTTGGGGGTTGTGGAACTCTAGAAGGTGCTTTATCAAATCCCGGCCATTTAATAATTTATTTCAATCAAATCAATCAAAGCTTTATTTACAAAGCGCCTTCCGCAACCCTGTCAGGAAGCCCAAGGCGCTGAACATGGTACAGTACAAAGTTAAAGAAAGTGAATAAATCAGAAAATAAAAGCAATTCAAATTACAGATTACAAATTACAAAAAAGGTGAAACATTCTAGAAGACAAATGTGTAAAACAAGGGAAAAAGTGAACCAAGGAAAACTGTGAGATAAAATCAACATAAAAGAGGGCCAAATTCAAACATGTTCAGGAGACGCCAAGCGGAGGAGGTGGGTTTTTAGGCGACTCTTGAAGACTGGCAGAGATGGGGACAGCCTAACTGAGGGTGGCAACTGGTTCCAGAGTGACGGTGCTAGGACTGAGAAAGCCCGGTCCCCGCGAGTACGACACCTAGAACGAGGGACAATTTAAACATTTCTACACATTTTTCTTTTAATTCAACCTTTTATTAAACTCTAGATGTTTTTGTTATGTATATATCTTTATTATTACAATAACTTTTAGCAGTTTTTAATTGTTATTGACTTAGTTGTGAGATGCATCTTGGTTAGCTTTTTTCCCATGTTTAATTTATTTTCTGGATCGAGTTCCAATATATTTATTTATGTCAAAAATCACATTCATAACTTTGGCCTAAAGCGTTATGTATTTTTTTTAAAAAGAGGAAAACTGATGTCATAGTGTTTACACCTAATGAACAATCTAATAATCTGCATGGTGACGATGTCTTTGGTCTCTTTTGAGAAGGTTTTTTTACCTGGGTGTAAAAGCTAACTGGCCTGTATTTATGTAGCACCTAGCTCAGCGCTGCATTGGTTGCCTGTTCCACTCAGGATCCCTTTAAAACTTTAGTCTTTGGTCTCATACAAGCACAACCCCATTCTACCTATCAACCTGTTGCAGAGACATGTCCCAAAAAGGTCCACAAGGTCCATGATGCACATTATGTTTTTTTGCATCTTCTGGTGTAAAAGCAGGAGGGATGGTGCCCTCACAGTTGCTTCACAGATGTTTTACTCCAGTTTGAAGAAGAGATATTTTTTCTTATGTTTGTACAGGATTGATGAACTTGAGTTGATTTCATCACATGCCTTCTGTTCTGTTTTAACCAGGCTGGCATCTCCAACTTTACCAAACACAAGTAGATGACTGAGAACTCTGCACTTCATGATGGACAAGAAAAGTGGTGAGTGCCAGTAAGCCCGCAGTTACACAAACAATGCCCTTGCCTCTGACACATGTCACTTCTCACATCCTATTTACAACTGTAACAGCTGTAATTAGTCTTGCCGAATTCTATTTTTGTTCAAAATGAAACCATTATCCAACGTAGAAGGCAAAACATTTGACTTGATTATTGAGTATGTGGCCAGAAGCAGCTAACTGCTTATTTTCTTCAGGTGATAAATGCCCCCCCTGGTTCATACTGTATTCATGAGCTGGCACATTATGAGCAGCATTTTACATGCTGACTTGTTTGTTTTGGCACATTCGCTGCATGATAATTACTTCCCAGTAAATGATAAGGCGTTCCATTATGAAGAACCATGTGAACAGCAAGTCTGTACAAGTGGGTTAAAAGGAACTAAATGAAACTTTGTCATTTGTTAATTAATTGCTATTTACTCAATTATTGATTGATTTTTTTTAACCCAACATGATTTACGGAGTACTTCACACTCGAACGTTTATCTATTTTTTGATAATAGTTTATTTGTGCTGATTCTTTGCAGCCAATGGCTTTTCGACCAAGGCCAGTGAGGGTGGTGTTCAGAGGAAGCAACTGCCCTATTCAGTGGAGACTCCCTATGGCTTCCACTTGGATCTTGACTTCCTCAAATATGTTGATGATATTGAAAAAGGGAATACCATCAAAAGGGTCCACATTCAGCGCAGGGTGAAGGGCCCAGCAAAATTCAGCACTCTGCCTCGGAATTTCAGCCTTCCTGGGTATGGAGTCCGACCTCCCCTTAAGGAAAAGGACAGTGCATGGTCTGGAACATCCACCCTGGGGCCCAAACCTAAATCCAGAGTGACAGAAGTCCAACAGATCTTTGACTTAAGGCCAAGTGAAGGGGGGATTCCCAGCCTCAGTAGAGGGACAACCAGTCAAGGAACTGGATACATTTCAACCACTGGGCCTCAAGGTGCTGAAGACAAAAGTGCTGCTTTTCAAAATCGGCCAAATCTCCTCAGAGCCTCAAGCATGCCCATCACCCTTCAGCAGCGTAAAGGTTCAGATTCCAGCAGCCCTGACTGTGCTATCGGCACACCAGAAAATGGCTCAACCGAGAACATGTTCCGTGCTTCACCAGATGTGACAGAAAGACGGTGTCTTCCACAGGATCGGGCCGGCCTTCACCAGCAGATTACAGTAGCCCTGAAGCGAGTCAGAGAGCTAGAAGAACAAGTAAAAACAATCCCAGAACTAAAGGCTCAGATCTGCTCTTTGAGGGAGGAGCGTGAGCAGCTGCTGCTTCAAATACAAGCCCACTCCCAAGCACAGGTTTCCACATTGTCCTCAAACATAGCCAAAACTTATGACACAGAGCCAAATAATCACTCCCAAGGACACAGACCTTCAGAAGGTCTCAACCTGTCCCTGGCAATTCAACACACTGGAGCTTCAGTGTCTGACTGTGTGCCGGCTGCAGTAAAAGAGAAACAAGGCGGGACAGAAGGAATGAAAATGTTACCAAAGGAGAAGGAGACTTCCACAGCACAGCAAGCACTGTCATCAGAAAAAAGAGACAAACAAAAGGAAACCTCAGTGGAGGAGGTGTCACAGAACATTGAAAGAACAACATCAGGACCATCTATGGTGATTACAAAAGAAACCGAAAGTAGCAGTAGTCAAGATAGTAATGCAGCTAAAGAAGGGAAGCTTGAGGACCAAAACGGGATGCAACACCTGCAGGAAAAACTTATGGTACTGGAGGCAAAGCTTACTCAGGCTAGCCAAGAACTAGAGAGAACTAATGCTCTTTTGAAAGAACAAATACAGGAAAACAAAGCAAAGGAAGACAGAATATTACAACTAAGTGAGGGAATGAGAGTGGAAATTTGTACCTCACAAGCATATGAGCGGCCAAGAAGAGAGAGCATTGATACGGGCACAGTCACAGAGAAAATGGATTTAACCAACCAAGAAACGGAGACAGAATCACCTGTTACAGTAGATCAGGGGACGGATACTGATAAAATCTGTGTTGAAGTGTTTGTACCCAAACCGAGGACGGGAAGTATAGATCAGGGAACGGTGACAAGTAAAATAGACACTCATGACCAGGAAACAGAGGGAACATCAACAATACCACCTCGACCCAGAGCCAACAGCGTGGAACGGGGCACAGTAACGGAGAGCATCATCACTCAGGATCAGACAACTGAGATGCCTGCAACTGAAAGAGTGAACCAAGTGACAGAAACAGAGGGAGTGACAGCAACAGATCATCCGCAGAGACCCAGGGCAAGTAGTGTAGACCGAGAAACTGAGACTGATAGGGTGAATACTGTGGACAGAGTAACAGAAACCGAGGTAGCACAAAGGAGCGACCAGCAAACTGAAACCGCGACAGAAACACAACAGGACAACAACCCTCCTAGAAATGCAGAAGCTGAGAATCAAGTGAATGAAAATGAAAGCAGCCAAAGAGAAGATGTAGGTGATGTGGTCAGTGACATAAGAGAAGATAAAACAACAGATCAAACGATTCAAACAAATAAGGAATCTGTGATTTCTGACGTTACTGAAAAGAGTGTAGTTACAACTGTTGAAGGCATTGTTGCCCAAATATTAGTTTCAACTGATTCGAAAGAGATTGAAGTGTGTCCCAGTCCGGTTCCTGAAACAGAGACGGATAAAACTGAAATGAGCGCGCCACAGGATGAGTCAGAAATAAAACAAACTAAACCCTCAACAAGTACAGATGTGGTTGAACCCAAAAAGGTCATTTTAAAGACAACAGAGAAGAAAGAGAAAGGAGAAGAAATTGCATGTGCATCAATCAAAGAAGCTGTGGTCACTGACAGTGCTGTAGAGACAACAGAAACATCTGCAGTGAAGACAGTGGCTCCTGTTCGACCACACCGAGGGAGGAAGGTCTCCACGGAGCAGGAACGGCTGTCTCCGGCTCAACTTCAGGCAGCACCTGTTCGCCCTCGTAGGGGCTCCAGTGAAACTCAAGCTCAGCAGACCATGTCAAAAGCCAAGACTGTGCCCAAACCAGAGGCAGAGTCCCCTGCACAGCCCTCCGAACCACAGGAACATCCTCCAACACCATCTGTGCCTCATGTTGAAAACCATAGTCAAGCAAAGAAGCTGCCCGAGGAGTCAACGGAGAAACAGTCTCCTGCACAACCTAAGGCTGATACTCAAAGCCCAGCTTCTGGCTCAAGTGAAGTTCAAATCAGGCCCAAATCTATTCAAACCCATTCAAAACCCCAAGCTGCTTCTCGTCGAGACTCGAGAGAGCTGAAAGCACCTCAAAGGGCATCCAGTGTATCACACGGTCGTGAATCAGGTGAAACAAAAGCCCGCCCATCCCGCCAGGTGTCGAGCGATGCCCAGTCTCAATCTCAGAGCACACGCAGAAGTTCTACAGAGGTTTCATCCACCCAGAAAGATGCCAGTGAGACACAGTCCCTTCAAAGAGGTTCCAGTGAAACAGCTCAACGGCGTGGTTCAAGTGAAGCGAAGGCATCCCGCCGGGATTCTGGAGAGTCTCAGTCTGCTCGCAGAGGCTCCAGTGAATCGCCGACATCCCCTGCAGCTTTGGGACAAGTTGTAACTCGATTAACAGGGCTTCTCGGGGAGCAGTGGGCACAGCTGGGGAGCAGCTCTGGAGCTCAACAGGTTTCCAGTCAACAGGAGAGCCCCAGCACACAGAAACAGACAACTGCGAAAAAGGTAGAAGCAGCAAAAGGAACCTCATCTAAACCTGCCATCAAAACACTCCCGGCAGCCGCAGCAGGGAAACAAGCAGGGAAGACCGGTGCTTCCAAAATGAGCTCTATTCAGAGTCAGTTGGTCAGCTCCCTCAGCGTCCTGTCCGCCTTCTATTCTCCAGGACAGAAAGCAGCTGCCACCAGCAAACAGCAAGAACAAGGTAAGCATGCACTCCATCTGCCTGTCGGAAAACTGCTTATCGGCTTGTAACAATTAACTGAATCTGCTCCCCTCTCATATCCCAAACATTATCCATTCATAAAGCTCTGTATGTATTAGCCATTCTCTTTAATCACAAAACACCCCTTATGATCTCCCTTCATGGACGGGTCTTATTAAAATGTACATGGAGGCTTTCGTTCCACTCCCTTCTGGCTGACAGCAGCAGCTGAGCATAGTCAGAAAACTTTGAGAAGATTCCTCGTCTGCCAGTCTGTTTCTTTAACCTTTATTTATAAAAGTAATCAGAGACACTAGATATTCTCAACAGAGACCAGTTTCAAACAAATAGAACTCAGTCCAGCGCAATGGCTGATTTCTCACACGATGTTAGAACTTCTTATCATTAAACTGACAGTCAGACTGAGCATTTATGACATGCTGGTTTTACAGTACAAGGAACCTGAAACCACACAGGTCTTATTCATTTAATTAAACACATCCTACTCAAGAGACATCCTGTAAAATCAAGTCATGCTCACAGCAACCATCCCTGCCCCTTTGGCCTTTCGTTAGAAGCCACAAAGATTGGTGGTTAATCTATCTGCTATGAAATGGGAAATCAAAATGTTGTGTAACAGACTTTAGCAACAACATTTACATGTCAGTGGTCTTTGGTCCTTTCCCCTAACCCAGGAGTGCCCAGTTCTGGTCCTGAAGAGCCACCTTCTTTGCCTTGCAAGCCACCCTATATATGTGAAATATAGTCTGGCCACAACCCAAAGACAGAGTTCAGTTGTAGGGCAGAATCTACGATTGTCTTTCAAACGGTCTCAGCGTGCTATAGGGGTCCGGATCACACATGATTAAGCGTTGCATTCTGGGATGTGCGCGTACATTTTGATGGCCTCACAAGTCGTGAAAACTGCATGGTGGCGCAGGGGTTAGCACTGTTGCCTCGCAGGTTTGAAACTCGGCTGCGGCCTTTCTGCGTGGAGTTGCGTGCTCTCCCCATGCATGCGTGGGTGTCCTCCGGGTACTCCAGTTTCCCCCACAGATGACAACATGCCCTATAGGTTATAAATTGTAAGTCGCTTTGGATAAAAGCGTCTGCTAAATAAATAAACAAACATAAACATAAAACAAACAGTACGTTGCAGAGTAGAAGCACATTTGGGAGAAAGGAAGTGTTAAACAACATGTTAAAATCTCCAGAAGAAGATGTTTGGTTGCCTTAGAACTGTGATCCAAGCGAGCTGACGAGACTTTGTTATGGCAGACACTTGGTCATCGTAATTATGCTTCCAAGCAGGTAATCAGTGAAAAGTTAGCCCATTTTCCACCGTTTTCCCTGGCAATCACGAGTTGCACCCTGCAACACAGCAACGATTTACCATAGTTGCGTAATGTAACCGATCAAATGAATTATAGATTAAATGAAGCCACAAGGATGAGTGCGCTGTTTACAATAGTAGTAAACAACAAATACGGCCTCATAGGCCACCAACATGGCGGCCACGTTGGTGATGATACAACACATTCTCACACCCAAGGCGTCAAAATATGACACGTGTGACCAAGCCTCAATATATGACGATTCGGGACGCCCCAGCGCTTCAGGAGACAACGATCAGGGACAAACAGCTGACGCAGCATCCCAGAGCGCCGGTATCCGACGCCGGTGGTGAGACGGACATTAGAACTACTTGGGAACGACTTAACCTTCCCCTCACCCTAATCCTAATCTTAAGGTCACAGTTTATGGACCTCATGGGGTGAGGGGAAGGTTAAATAGTCGAATAATGTCCGTGTGACTGCACACGTCAAACAGTGACGCCAGCGGAGCCACGTGACCCGGCGTGTCCCTGATCGTCGTCTCCCGTTGCGCTGGGGCGTCCCAAATCGTCATATATTGAGACTTGGTCACATGTGTCATATTTTGACTCCTTGGGTGTGAGAATGTGTTGGATGATAACACTATCACGGGCCCCATAGGACATAATCACTGCAATGATTGTCAGTCAACGGGGCAGTCTGCCACACAGTTGAAGAAGATGCAAATACATCCTTTTTTTCTAAATAAAGCACTTAAGTACCTCTATCTGCTCTTGGCTCAAAGAAAAGCTCAAGTCTAAATAGTCGTTTTCAACGAGCATCTTTGTTGTGTTGCTCCATCACAGCTCCGGTGCTAATCTTGGCCACCTAACCGATAGAGTGCTATGATTGGCAGGACACTAGCGTGGCTAGACCGAGTTGCAGAGCAGATCCGTTTGGTTCTCCTATGGTCTGTCTAGATGTTATTCTACCACTTCCCAGCATGCTTTAGATGTGCCTCGGCTCCTATACACTTCAACAAATGAATCACATGCTCAGCAGGTCATATAGCTCTGTAGAAGTATGTTAATCACCTTCTGATTAAAATCTGTTGTGCTGGAGCAGGGAAACAACAAAAACATGCAGGATTGGGCACCTGTGCCCTAACCTTTCACCCTGCATTGACATCCCAAGCGATAGAATTCTTGGTTTGTCTGGAATCCAACATTTTATAGCAACTCTTAGTGAGGTGTTATTTAAAACCTAATTTATTCATGACACCATTGTTCTCATGGCTTACGGTTTGCCTTCCTCTGTGTAATCACATATTTTTTTAAAGGTTCCCTAATAATTCACAGGTTAAATTGTCTCAGATTAAATAAATGTTCGCCTTTTATCACTTTGCGCACCTTTTGTATTGTTCATCATGTAGAATACCTGAAGTAGATGATATTTGGCTCATTTTAATGACGATGTACGTCACATGTCTTTTTCTGAAATGCAGTTACTACTAATTGCTGTTACTATGCACGAAGGGGAAAACTTCCAAGCACAGGTGAAATGACATCGTTCAATGACCTCCTACTGCACGTCAAATCCTTGTTCCTTTCATACTCTATATTACAAACACACATTCACACAAGAGGACTTGTGCTTATCAAGTGGACTCTCAAGCACAGGCCCTCACGCAATCATCAAACAGATGGCGGCTCCCTTTTTTCCCTTGATGTCCCAACTGTTGTATTTCTATCCAGGAGGCGCCACTCAGAACCGCCTTTTATGCTAAAAAAAGTTCAGCTTTAGTTCAGCGCTGGGAGTTTTATGTACAGGAATGCATCTAAGTGAGGTGTGTACATCTGGATTTATAGGCGCTTTTTTAAAATTGACTGCTCTTCTCATTGTCTTGGACATCTTATAGGAGCAATATGTATGAATTATACAGTGAAATAATCACAAAACAGTCTAAAGTCTCATCATGTTGAGCGCCGTTACGGCTGCTCTCGTGGTCTGCCTGTATCTGTTCTGTCTACATGTGTGTGTGTAACCTTGGTCAGGCTGTGCTGCGGAGTCAAGTTCCTATGCTCTGGGTTGCTGGAGCACTGGCAATAAAGCTTTTTCTGATTCTGATTCTGATATTCTGATGTTGGAAGGAAGGTTAAATTTACATTTAAACAGACTTCATTCTCAGATGGCTGGGGGGTTGTCAGTTTTTCTAAAAAATATCTCAAGCTTCTTTTCAATTACGAACAACTCAATATTACAGTGAAATGTATGTGTGAAGGGAATAATGAGTCAATCGTGGTGTTTTACTTCTTTTAATGAGTGTAGTAAAGAACTATAACAGCAAACTAGCAGCAGGATCGCAAATAACCACACTTCCTCTAATGCCAGAGAAAAATGACCATAATAAGTGTAGTAACTGCTCCCTACCTTAAAACACCCAAGAGTGCTGAGACTAGATATGACAATGTATTTATTTACTTATCAACTTACTGACTATGACTTGAGTTCGCTAGAATCTAGAATCTTCTGGCGCTGATCCGTAGCTGGCAACAGCCATGAAACTCACAGAACGGGAGTGAGAAAGAGATTTTTTTGTAGGGATGCACCGATACCGGTATTGGTATCAGCACCAGTATCAGTATCTGTAAAGGTTAACTGATACCAATGCAGTTGCTTGAAAGTGGCTTCCCTGTAACTTCTCATTTTTGTTCACCTAATATTTTAGTTTTGTGATAATTTCTATTAATATATTATTTTTTTATCTGCCTCACAGTATTTTCCTGTTTAAAACAGAGAAGAAAATAAAGCCTGTATTCCAATTGAGTGCCTTTTTTGTGGGGTAAAAGTATCGGTAATTGGTATTGGTAATCGGGAACGGCAAGTATTCAGATCGTAGTATCTGTATCGTATCGGTTTGGAAAAAAGTGCATCATTGCAGCCCAATTTTTTTTTAGGAAAACTGATTGCAGTACGAAAAATAGACCACAAGATGTCATTGTTACTTCATTCTTACATACTGCATCTTTAATTTCTGAGTTTAGCTACTTTTCAGATTTTTATTTGAAAACATTTCCTAACATTTATCTAAAAATCATAGTAATCTTGGGATTTGTTGCTCATTCCCAAACCTCAGTTAGAATCTAATGATCAAATGTTAACATGAAGGTGTATTTAAAATTAGACTATACACCAGCCAGTTCCTGGTCTCAACGTTCTACTCTGTTGGATCTTTTGAGAATGTTGTTTTTGGCACAAAGCCACATTCTTGTACTTGCATAAAGCATTACAGGTCCTCTGCACCGTGCATGCTGTAGGACACAACTAAGACAGCCATACTAGGCTTAACGCCAAGGGGAGTCAGCAGAAGAGTCGACGCAGTATCAATTATTGGCCAGTTACACACATAAACAGGCCTGTCATGGTTGCACTTCGTCTGTGAGGTGTAGGATGCTGACATGTGCATATTGCAACAGATGAAATGGTATCAGGGGGATTGAACTATTCTATCCCACATGGCAATCCTATGTTTTCGTAACTGTCAGCATACAGTTTATTGTTTCCATATAATGAGATTTCTTGTTACATTGTTCCTCTTATATTAGTTTTATTGTCTGTGCTCAGACCCGGATCCCTCTTAGATCATCTTCTAATTACTTCCATGTTTTTTTATTTTCAATACATTCCAGGCACATCGTTACTGCCAATCACAAGGAGACACAAAGAAATCAAGAAGAGTGAATAAAACTGTACAAAAAGAAACAACCACAACACTTTTGTTAGAGCAATTACTTTTCTTTGCTGCTTTTACTAAACCTTTTTGAATCCTTCATAATTATAATCTTCTGCTTTTTGAGAAATGGCAGGTTACCTGGAGGTGAATAAAAGAGGAGTTTGAATTCCAAAATGATCAATAACATCATCGGTGGCTGCATGTTTTATCTATGCAAATTCTTCGCTATATAAATAAACTTTTACTTACTTACTTACTTACTAATGTCCAAAAAGGTTAGCAATCGTTTATTACAGATGTGGTAGTAAGTCTCAATTGGGGTTTTTAAAAAGTAACTAAGAGTAACTAAACCCTAAACAACTTTTTTTTTTTGATAATTCACTGTATATCCAGAGAATGCTGCAATCTTTCTGTTTCTGTCCATTTTTTGACATGTTCCTTAAATCCAGAATCTAGGTCTAAAAACGTCTTAGTGTTGCACCCTGTGGCAGAACAGCAGCTACTGCATTTTAAACTTGTGATTGACTGGGGCTAGTACATGGATGTAATTTTCACTTTAGAAGTGGGGGGTCGGGGGGGTGGTGGGGGGTGTGGGGGGTGGGTGGACACGTGGGGCATCTTTACAGTATGCTCTAATGGGAAACAGGCTTCAACACAAACTGTTGTTTTCTGCTTGGTCCTAGAGCTCAACCAGTGTCAGCTTAACATAGCGTAATATTGTTTTTGGATGGTAAAAAGTGCAGGGGTCAAAACTTGACTTTGGAAAAAGTGTGTGTGTGTGTGTGTGTGGGTGGGTGGGTGGGGGGGGCATGTCCCCCCTGTCCCCCCCAAAAAAAATTACATCCATGGGCTAGTACAATTTCACGGCATCGGTACAGTCTCCTCCCACTCCCCCTCCTTCCCAGGATGGAAATTCCCCACACTTGGCCATGCCACTCTGTGCCTCCTGGCAACGCCTACTTTTATGGCATTTTTCAATTCTTGACTAGGGGTGGAGTTACATTTTCTGATGGTGTGCAGTCCCTCTTTAATGTTTTTTATAATAATAATAATAATAATAATACATTTTATTTAAAAGCGCCTTTCAGGACACCCAAGGTCACTTTACAGAAAACACGTGATAAAATACAATAAAACAATAATAAAACCCAAACAAGAAAAAACAAAGAGAGAAACAGTTCAATAAAATCAGAGGTTGTAGGCAGATTTAAACATGTGTTTTTTTAGTTTTGATTGGAAAAGAGTAAAACTGTCGATGTTCCTGATGTCTGGGGGAAGTGAGTTCCAGAGACGGGGAGCAGAGCGGCTGAAAGCTCTGCTCCCCATGGTAGCGAGACGGGCAGAAGGAACCGCAAGATGGATGGAAGAAGAAGATCTGAGTGAACGGGATGGGGTGTGAATACTTATAAGGTCTGAGATATATGGAGGAGAGAGGTTGTGGATTGCTTTGAAGGTATGGAGGAGAATTTTGAAGATGGACTTTTTACAACCAAGGGACACTTTAGAGGTGTAATATGGAACATGAATACCATAGCGACATCTGGTGTGTGGAGGTTGTAGTTGGAACAATAGAACAAGGTTTCTGTAGGGACACCAGGGTCACTCCCGGTATGTGAAATATTTTATTTGGGTCTATTTGTTGTAGCCTTCCCCTAAACTCACACTGGTTTTAGATTGTTTATGGTCGCTCCTCTTCTGAGAAGGATATCGACATCTTCTGAGTTCAGAAGCAGGGCCAGCCTCGCTGTGCTGAGCGGATGTTTGGCAACCGACAATGGTGCCCTCTACTGGCTGGTAGATGTAAACATAAACCCAGTGCCGTGCCCATCAAAATAAACATTTGATTATTTTTTAATTAAAATATAGCTTGTAAAGGAACTACTGTACCTTCATTCTGCACACCTCTAAACGCAATGTGGAAGTATTATTTTTTAAATGTAGGTTTTATTAAATTGTTCCATATTCAACCTTTAATTTTCAGATATTATTGTTGCTGCAACATTTATGTTGTCAATAAATTCCTCAGCATTGAGTTCTGGTTTTTAATCAATGCATTTTAGTTTTGTTCAAACCCTACCACTGAAAATGTTCTCACTTTTTCTTGTTATCCTTTGTTCTTTCTTCTCTTCTCCAGGTCTAAAATCTATCATGAAGAAAAATGGTGTTGCAGACAAGCAGGGGAACAAAGGAGCCAAGAAAAACCTGAAGTTTGTCGGCGTGAACGGAGGGTAAAACAACCCCTCAGCTTCCAAACTTTCATCTGTGTGTTTGCATACTTTTATTTTTGCATCAGTGAATTCATTACCTTTTTGTAATTACTCCAGCATTATTTCCATCTGCTTTGATTTCTGTCTGAATTGTTTCATCTCATCAAAGCTTAAGCTGGATAAAAGGTTCTGTTTTGCAGAAGCCATGTGGTTTTTGTCTTGATTGTTGGATTATAGGTCTTTACCCTCTTTAGGATATTTTTGGGATAAACAGGAATTTGTTCATGTTTCCTTGTGGGGTTAGCTGTAGATTTATGGTGTGTCTCTCTTGATATGGGAAATTCTGTCTGAGGATGACTGGATTGAGAGCGTGGTTCACATTGCTTTTAGTGATGAGACTCTTTTTCAATAGATAAGTATCCAAAAGGACTTTTTAAAGGTTCGCGTCTGGTCATCTTCCAGAAGAGGTTTTGTGGACATGTTCCATGGGGAGGAGGCCTCAGTGAGGAGCCAGGACTCATGAGAGGGATTATTTATCAGTAACTGGAATAATTTAGTCTACAAATTATACAAAATTACTAAATAACTTATATTATCTTCATCAAACTGCTATTAATTGGACAAAGCTTTTGAGATTATATAATCAGATAATTTTCCTTGCTTCATGTAGTCCCAGATTAGAGGAATGCTCAGTGCTTACTTGACACGGTCTGTCTGGCTTTCCTCAGTGGTATTATGTTTTGCATGTCGAGGCTGCCATGAGTAAATGTATTTAATTCCTACATTGTCATTCTTACATTCCTGAGCTTCACCGTTTTCTGACCTGCTCACCCTTGCTGTGTGGTTTTAGTGTGTTGTTGTCAGCTCGCTTCCTTCCTCCACGTTGCAAATTGATCTGCAAACAACCCACAGCAAATCTGATCTGGGTGAAAGATCTGCTCCTTTGGAACAAACAGTAATAACTTTCTAGAGCTTTAGATGAATTATATAAACTGGTTGTTCTATTATTTATTAATAATGTAATTTATAATGAGAGAAACATTTCCAGCACTATTTTCTTTTGTCTATCTTTAGAAAGGGGGCTGATGTTTGGATTTCTTCTCTTTAGATGTTAGAGCTTATCTTTGCACTCCCTCGAGCGTTTCTGGAATCCAGAGAATGCTGCGGGCCTCAAACTGCCCCTTGTCAGTGTGTGTGTGTGTGTGTGTTCTTGTACTTGTTGCATACTGAGGACCATTTTCACTACTTCCCCTACAATGTGAGGACAGTTTTCAAAGGGAGGACATTTTTGTGGTCCTCACTTTTTTTAGAAGCTTACCAGTTGGTTTTAGAGGTATGGTGTGATTTAAGTTTTAGTTTAAGTTAGGGTGTGGGTTAGGCATAATACAGTCACAAAAATACAAAGACAGACGTGTGTGTGTGTGTGTGTGTGTGTGTGTGTGTGTGTGTGTGTGTGTGTGTGTGTGTGTGTGTGTGTGTGTGTGCATGCATGCGTGCGTGTGTGATTTAATAAGCATGAATCCGTACCATTCAGTGAAAGCCATACCTGATTACTAGTCACACAGTTTCCCTCATGATGTACCCAAGTGACACATACACACACACACACGTACTTGTCTCTGCACCCTTGGGTGGACTCGCCATTGATTTCCATTCATTTTTGGGACTCCACAATGCCTAGCCCATATCCTAACCCCTAACCATCTACAAAGTACACACGCAGATGGGCGTGTGCGCACGCACGCACGCACGCGCACACACACACACACACACGCGCGCGCGCGCAAACCCTTAGCTTTAGATAGATGAAGTATCTCGTCTCGTTTAAATATGTAGGATATTTTAGAACATTTAAGCCAAAGTTGCAAAAAGAAAAACATTTTTATTCCACATTTTCTGTTGGTTGACTGGTGAATGTCTACTTTCCTTAAGCTGACTTAGCAGGAGAAATTTTGATGTGTCTCAGCACTACAAATATAGAAATGTGTTTATTTGCCATTTCATTTAGGTAAAACCGGATGAATCAGTATTTCTTTAACAAATCTTTGAGCAAGTCTCCTTTCATGCTTCTCCTTTTACAGCTACGAGACAACTTCCAGCGATGAGTCCAGTGGAGATGAAAAGTCAAAAGTAGAAGTGGAGGAGGGGGAGAAGGGAAAACCTGAGCCAGAAGTGGAAAAGGAAAAAGACGAGGAGTGTGAGGAGGCAGCAGAGATCACAGGAGCAGGTGCAGAGGCCTCTGCTCAGGAACAAGGTGCTGTCGGTGAAGAGAAGGAGGTGAAGATGGCTCTGCTGGATTCACAGGAGCTCTTTGAAGAGCAGGATGAAGGGTGAGGAAGACGACATCTGGTTTATTAGATTTACATAGTCTTTGAATTCAGCAAAGTCTTTATATACCCTTTTATATATTCCTTATGATATAGCCAGGTTTATTATTATTGGTGTAATCCCTTATATCTCATACAAGAAGAAGTAAAAAGAGCAGTTTGAAGTGATTGATTAAAACAGGACTGGGGGAGGAGCAGTCAGGACTCATTATTCAGAGCTAAACGAGTCACTACTATATGTTTATACAGCAATGACAGCTGGACAACTTGTGCAGATTGAGACAAATTCATGTTTTGTGCAGCCTGGGATGCAGTTCCCATGACGGATGGCCGTTGCAGTGAAAGAGCGTATGCTGTTACCACTGAGGTTTGCAGTATGTCAGGCAGTTGCTTCATCTGCAAGCTGCAACAATATTTATGTTCTTGTTTTATTCTCTGTCAGAATTTGAACAACAACAAACGATGTTTCCGATTTTGGATGCTTTACAATGAAATCGCAGAGAGAAAAACTAAATGTGCCAGTTGATAGAATAATTTAAAGTATCTCATTTTGTTCCTTTTCTTTTTCAGGGAGAGAGTTGATAAAGGATTCATAGATGCGTGTCTTTATGTAAGGGATCGCATGGAGGAGGTTTCGTCGCCAGATAAAGAAATGGTAAGAACACGTTTAGCTGTTTATGGGGTGGTTTGTTAATCTTGAAAGGATTATTTATTGACGACCACCTTTGGTGCCAAAGTTAGAAACTAAGATGATATGCTGACTGTCTAGTTGAATCGTAAATTTAGACTTCATGTGAGATGTGATATTAGCATATTATGAATATTAATGAGTAATACTTGTTCTCCTGGTGTTTTCCAGCCCCCCCACTCCTTAACACATGTCAACAGGACTGAAACACGACCGCCAAAGCTTTTGTTCTGCTGAAAATGACTCCCAAGCTATTTATTTTTACTATAGGGACCAGAGCTGTTCCACAGGCCAAACAGCTAAACTGCTTATCAGGGAACAGATGTTTTTATCTATTCTGTCCTTCCTCTCTCCTCAGCGTCAGGTTTTGGTCGTGCTCTACCAGGAGTGGTTTAAGGTTTCTAGTCAGAAAGACTCGCATGCAGATACCGTCAGATTATACCTGCGACAGGTGGGATTGACCACGCCTACACTTCTGCCATACGTGGTCAACCTGACAGACGGCAATGGGAACATGGCTCTGCACTACAGTGTGTCTCATTCCAACTTCTCTGTGGTCAAACTGCTACTAGACACCGGTGAGAGGAGCCACACTCAGCTTTACTGACAACCGAATCCAGACCAGATTCACACGATGTCGAAGCTCCTTACCTTGCTGTTCCTCTCTCTCACTTCCAGGTCTTTGTGAAACTGACAATGTGAATAAAGCGGGCTATACGCCGGTGATGCTGGCTGCTCTGACAGCTGCTGAGAGCCCTGATGATCTGGAGGTGGCTCAGCAGCTTCTAGAAGTTGGAGATGTCAATGCATGCTCAAGACAGGTAACACACAGTGCAGCGTGTCTAATGGGAGACATTTTGTCCAAAAAATTACCGTATTTATGCAAATGTGGCATTGCTATTATGGAGAACCCTGAATTTCACAGAAATTATGGAATTTGGTAGATAAATCCTCCAGAGAAATTACGATATGTTTATTTTGTAAATAGGCCGCTTTGGAAGAATACACGGTGCATTTAGCTGTTTTCATGTTTGGCTTGAGAACATCAGGGCTAAGTGTAGCTCTTCTTAGTGACAGCATCTCAAGAACAAAACCCAAGAGAGGGAACTCACCTATCACTGCTAATTTTACAGGAAAATATTATATTTCATTACAAATTTTAGCAGTAGAAGTTGCTTTCTAGAAAACAAATGTGCTGGTGAAGGTTCTCAGTCATCCTGGTCATGGTAATCCAAAGAGGCTCGAATGAAGGCAACTTAACTTCTTTGGTTTCTTGGAGACGTTTCGCTTCTCATCCGAGGAGATTTGCCAATTCTGACTGGAATGTGGGAGAGTTGAGCTTATAAAGGTTGGTTTATGCTTGACGCGTCCGCGAGGTCCGCACAGCTCCGCGTGGCGAAATTGCGTCATTTTAACAACCACGCCCCTCCACCGCTCCTCCGCACGTCCCAAAATTTCCACACCGCGCACCTAGGAAAATTTCTAACCATGCGGACGGTCGGACGCAGAAAAACATGGCGGACCGGCAAGAACTAGTATGGCAGAGGTTCGTAAATACAGACATTACTATGATTCAGCTCTCAGACATCACCGTGATCAACATGTTGTTAATAATTCTTGGAGAGAAATAGCTCGCACTGTCGGAAAAGACGAGGACGCTGTTAAAAATGCTGGAATGCCATGTTGTAAACAACAGTAATTTCTACTTCTACTATGGTGTAGTGTTGGATACATGCCGTAGAGCTCCATACTGCCCCGTTTAGTTTGGGAGAATATTGGCTCACCGCAGAGACAAGCCGCATGAACCATAAACGCTGCAAGTTGTGTAGCGCGTTCCATCTGCGAGCCGCATCACCGCGCGGAAAGTAAATGCGCCAAGCATAAACCAAGCTTAAGCTGTAGCTGTCTATTGTTGCTTAATGAGCAGAAACTACACATGAATACTCCTCCTCCCTACCTCCCGATGAGTCATCGGGGTCATTAGGCCCTATTGCTTGGGAGTTGTTGAATTGATTATATGCAGGAGGGCATGACCTAAAGAAACCAAAGAAGTCCAGTTGCCTTCATTCGAATTCCTTAGGATTAGAAAACAAATGTTAACACCCAAAATATCAGTGAAATTTGATATGTATTTTTCTCAATAAATGACAAATAAAATGGTATATAGCCTTGTTATGTTTGTTTTATGGGGTGCAATCTGATGAGTTTTAAAGAGACAATGTGTAGTTTTTTTACCGTTAAACTCTGGAAACATCCATCTAAATGTTGAAAATGAATAAAATGAAGCCCAATTGTTGAAAAATATTGGCAGTTTTGTAACATATAACCATAAAAATCGGGTCTAAAATACATGGAGCGGGTCAAAGTCCCTGGGTGACACCATATTAGATGCCATGTTTCCTTCTACGGGAGCCTGTGAGGACAAAAGGCATTTACTGATTTGTAAAAGCGGTTACAAAACTTTGGCCATTCATAAACGTGGTTGTTTTACACGTTTGCCTCTTCATTAACTGCCACTGATGAAAGTGAGTCTGGTGTTGTTACTTTGCTGGAGGTTGCACTCCCAGGGATTTTTGACCCTAATGGTCATCCGTTGGTAAGGTCTTACTCAAACACAAAAATACCGCTTGCTTGCAAAGATTTACGTGCGTACTGCCACCTATCGCCAGAGAAAATACATACTCTCACTTTAAGTCATATTTCTGACTAAATTATATATATATAAATAGATTAAAATACTTTTCCCCTCCTTCTTTTGGTCCATCTTTTCCCATCTCCACCTAATCCCTTATTAATTCAGATTCTGAATACACACCTCTGAGTCTTACCGTCATATCTGCCCTCTGTCTGCTTCTTATCATAATCTGTTTATTCTTTCTCTTCCTCCAGGCAGGCCAGACAGCACTCATGCTCGCAGTGAGCCATGGCCGCGTTGCCATGGTGAAGCTGCTCCTGAGCTGCAGCGCCAATGTAAATGCTCAGGACCGCGAGGGATCCACGGCGCTGATGTGTGCCTCCGAGCACGGACACACGCACATTGTTCGTCTGCTGCTGGAGACGGGCCGCTGCGACATCGGCCTCACCGATAAGGTGCACATTACTGCTTAACTTTGTTCAGGCTGTAGATTATTGTGAGACAATTTATATCAGGGATCAGCAACAAAACAGGGTTGATGAGATGGAAGTTTTCCCATTAAAAGTCTTTTGTTTTTGCGAGGTTTTTTATTCTTTCAAAGAATAAAACATTTTCCCACGGTTTATTTTGTGAATATTGTGTGAAACTTTTCTAAGCAAAAAATAAAAATAAGTATTAAAGGGACATTATAGAAGTTTGACAGCCAAAACATGTATAGAAATAATAAAGTTCTTCTTCATACATTCTCCTGCAATGCCCTGGTCCTGTAGAATGAGCCCTGGCATTTTTACTGTGATTGCCTTTTTTTCTGTAAAATCACAGAAAAAGAGAGATGCTCGGGTCGAGCAGGCTGCTTCATGCGTGTTCACGCTCAGGCATAGCCCGTAGCATTTGCTATCCGTAGCTTTAGCAGCAGAGAGAGAGGTAGTGCCAACTCAGCGACTTTGTCGCTGTTCCTAACGCCTAGTGACAAACCTAGCTACATTTCTGAGGACCCTTAGCTACTTTCTGTAGAACTTTCTTCTAGATATTTCCTGCAAATTAGCAACAAAATAGCCATTTTCGCTTCGAACCGTTCTTTGGTTTGATGTAGTTTCAAGTGTCATCAAGGACATAAAAGTTACAGATACTGTGAATGGTACTAGAGTGTAGCTCACCCTGTAAAATGTCTGACTCTCATGCAGAAGACCTGGGTTTGATTCTGGATGTGAACATAGTTCATTTAGAGTTTCTTTTTTACATTACTGTTATTTTTTTACAGTAAGATGCCCAAATTTTTATTTGAGACTCGCCGAACGGCATTGAATTCACAGATAAAAAAGATGTGGGTTCAACTTTCATTTTGGAACAATTTTTCAAGCAAGGGAAGGGAATGATCTGAGCATGCAGGAGAACTGACCCATCTTAAACCTTTGTCTGCTGTGCTGAAGAGAAAGGTACAGAACCAAATTATTTAATTAATTAGCTGCGCGTTCTCTTGTCCTCTGTCCTCCGGGCCACACACACACACACACACACACACACACACACACACACACACACACACACACACACACACACACACACACACACACACACACACACACGGGACTGTCTCAGCTGTTATTTTCTTTAAGGGGTGTGCACGTACAGCATGCGCGCCTCGTGCACGAGCCTCCTATTGAAGCTGCTGTTACGCTTTTGGCCTGAGGGGGCAATCGCGAGCAGAAAAATTCAAAAGTCCGTAAAGTCCCTTTAAATATAAAAAAAATGGGAAAACAAAACATATAAAATAATTATATATAATAGTTAACAGTGTTAAAGTTTTTTTTTCTATTATTATTAATAATAAATTATTCTCTTAACTCATTCACTGCCGGCCGTTTCCTGATCGGAAAAGCCCTTTCTGCCAGCGACTTTCAGCTTTTCACAGTTTTTTTTAAGAGTCACAGAACGTTGCGCTCTAGGATGATGTCAATGCCAAAACTACCAAAACAAAGGGTAGACTCACCTCTTACATCAGGAAGAATCCAAGCGTTTCGAGCGTTATCCGTTCTTTCATAATCCGTTGTTGAACTGTGATCGGCAGAAGCCTTTCCAGTTCACGCCTCACTTTTTTTTACTGCAGCGGCCCAAAACGATCTCCTAACACATTGATTTTCTGCTTCCTGATCACGTGACGTGTGATGTACGCGGATGAAGATCGGCTTTAGAGCTGAGATGTTTGTTCTCACGGTGCGGGGGCTCATTCAGATGCCCACATAGTAAAAACATGCAAATGACGACTTTAGTCATCAATGACAGTTAATGAGTTAAAAATGGGTTTTCAGTGAACCACACCTTTATGACATAATTTATGCTGATATTGATAAACTAATGAAATCTCATCAAATTGTCACTTTTGGAAGTTTTTGAACGTTTTCACACCCTGCTTAACTGGACCAGACGTTCATAGGATTAAAACACGACTTTCACAAAAATAGAAGAACGTATTTAAACTTCAAATCTAAAGGGACGCAGCCTAGTATTGAGCTTTTATTGCTAAAACAATGCCTCCCCTGATCTACGCATCCCTCCACATGTGAGATAATTAAGAAGATTAGGATAATTAAGACAACACTGCCCAGAGACTGTAGCACTGCCACTGTAAATCTACTGTGGACGCACTGAAGTGTAACATATTCAAATTAGAGCCAAAACAGAACAACTTGGCTCGAGGACATGAAACATTAAACATCTAAAACATGGTGCAAGATGCAGGGGTGACCTCAAAATTAATTCACCTGTCTCTCTCACCACAGCGTCCACACAAGGCAGCATAATTCAGTTCACTGCTTCTCTTCAACATCAATTATTTGCACAATAAATTAGATCACATGACTCCTTATGTCTGCCGCACACCATTAAAACATTTTATGTATTAGTTGTTTGGTGAGTTAAAGCAGCAGTCATGTAGAGGCTGGTTCACATGCAGTATGCTGTTTATTATATACATTTATTGGTGTTATTGATTATTCTCTACATTCTTCAGTACTCAGTCAGAGAAAGACACTTCACCCACATCACCTGCAGGGGGTGGGAGAGACCGCTGGTACCTGTGCTCAGCAGCCTCGCCTCTGTCAGTGCGCCACAGGACAGCTGTGGCTGCATTGTAGCTCATCAGAGTATGAATGTATGAATAATACACTGTATTATCTCTCTGGAGTCCTTTGACTCTGAAAGATGCTATAGACCCATTGTAGCGTGACGTAATGTGCATAACCCCCCAGCCCCAGGCTGGAGGGCAAGAAGACGGCACCTTTCCCTGACCACAGTTGTGTTTATTTGTTAGTTTTCAATAAGGAGAGCTAAATAGCTGTAAAATAAATGCTATCAACATGATTACCACAAGTAGATCTGTGGGCTGCAAAAGCAGATGAAAGGACAGTTAAGTTAAATTTTACAGGTTTCCAGCTGATAAAATACGCTAACGGCTAGTTAGTGGATACACCACCCACATCATGGCAGACAAAGTCTCATGACAGAAATAAATCTACTAAATCAAAATCTGCCCCACATGTCCAGAAAGTTATAGCCATCTAATGACTTATGTGCTTTTTTAGTGTGATTGTGCGCGACCGCAATCATAAAGGGAGGGGACACGGAGCCGACAGACCAAGCGCATTTAGCAGGAGGTGCTGTGCTGCTGATCAGTTCTGGAATATGACCAACACTGGTGTGGTGTGTAGGTCTGTGTGTGACCCGCGATAACAGTGTTATTACACAAAACGTGTTGTGTAATTGGAGCAAGCAGTCGCTATTGTTTCTCTTTTGTGTTTCTGTTTACGTTGTTAATCAGAATAAATGAAGCATCCGTAATCTCCAAAGACAAGCGGTGTCACGGCAATCTGTCACCCGCAAAATGTAAAAAAGATCCGGTTATTCCTTCAGCTCAGCTGCGACAAGTCCAGGCAACAGGTTCTGAGAATTGTCGCCTCACAGCAGAACGTGAAGTCGCCATCTTAAAAAAACAGGAGAAATTATTTGTGTGATACGCTTGTCAGCCACTAGATGGTGCCATCGGACAAGAGGAATACTCTGGAAAGTGACTTTAGCCTTTACCGTACTCTGACCTAAGCAATGACTTGATAATGTCTGACTGAAACAAACTCCAATACCTATTGCTTGAACTGGTAAATTTCATCCTAAGTACAGTTTTGGGTAATTACAGATTAAGTTGTTGTTTACTCTGTATGCAAGCAAAAGCATAGCTCCTCATTAACTTAGAGTGACTTCTATCCAAAAGCATGTTACAGCCAACATTTAGCTTTGCACGCTTTCACATTTCTCATTTTTAGGTCAGAAGCTGAAATAGTTTGAATGATAGAAAAACGTTCTCAAATGAAAAGAAGTCCTCAGGTCTGACTCAAGCAGCTGAAGCGTGCAACTTCATCTGCTCTCCGCTGTTACAATATCTAATATCTTGCGTTTGATTAGTGGAAGAATGACTGGTGATGACATGCTGCGATATGGATGCAGGGATTTACAAATATTGCCACGAAACATTGTCCGTGGTATCAGCAGGGAAATTTACAGCTTCATTAGATTTGATTGATGTCTCAGTGTCAAGCACACAACCCCTCTCTCAGTGTGAAGAGATAAGTTTGTAAGTGCTCGTGTTTGAAGAGGTTTGTTCTGTCAGCTGCAGGTTAGCGAGACAGTTGCCACAAGGTCACCTGCACATAATAAGCTTTCTCATTTTTATTAAATTGCTGGTAGATAATACATCTGAATGCTTGATGGCTGTAGCTGAATACAAAATAAAAGTTTTTCCCCTTGTTAAAATGTATTTAAAGTATTAAGTATATAGTTATAGAAATTGTGTACTTAATAAATAATCTGTGCTAAGAAAAAAGCAGTTTTGATGTAAACCAGAAGTGTAAAGGGAACCCAGAACAAAAAGTATGTTGAGGTCACCATGGTAAAGACTTATCTGTGTCTCTTGGTCCATGACAATTGGCATCATGGTTTAAAGTAGAATATCTAGGCCCGTTTCTACTATCGCATCTTCCAGGTAACTTTACTGGGCCTTTCATGCACAATGAGGCCATCGGCTTGAACACTGTTGCTAACTACTTAAACATTCTCCCTCTCTTGATAACATTTTGCTTTCTTTGACATTGGATGTGCTACTACTAGTTTACCTGTTTAATTATAGATTCACTAGGATAAATACAATAAAGTTTATCTCTCACCAAATAGAATATTTACTAAGACATCACAATGTAACCATAGAAACACTACTTGGTGTGTGTGTGTGTGCTCTGTCTTCTCGATCCCCAGTGAGTCGTGGCAGATTGCTGCTTATACTGAGTCAGGATCCTCTGGAGGTTTCTTCCTGTTAAAAGGGAGTTTTCCTCTCCACTGTCGCTACATGCTTGCTTAGTAAGAGGATTGCTGTAAAGTCACTGACACTAGTCAGTGACTTTACAGCAATCTGCTGGGTTCCTTATATGGAAACTTTTTTCTGATTGGCTTAATGAACTGACCTGAATTGGAATGTTTATTATGTGAAGTTCCTTGAGACGACTCTTGTCGTGATATGGCGCTATATAAATAAAATTTAATTGAATTGAATTCAATGCACGTTTATTCATTTCACCAGGCCCACATGCGTTCCTGAAAGCATCTCTTTCCGAGCCATTTCTGGGACCAGCTGATTACCTGAACTGGGATGTGTATTGGGAAATGGCCTGGTAGAGTTGCTTGGTGGGACGTGTGGTTATCTCATGCTGATTGGTTGAATCTCAGTGGGAAATCGGCAGACGTTGTCAAACAATCAGTATTTGTAAAATTGGAAGGTTTTCTAACTTTTTCCATCCAAATATATTTTCCCCATTATTTTTTATGGTTTTGCCTCTGACGTGTTACCGATCCCTCCCAAAGGTCTTAGAAAACCATTTCCAAATGATCTGTACATCTTCAAGTAAATGCATTTTATTTCAAATGCAGGGCATGAAATCTGACATTGTGACAGAATTGCTAGCATACTAGGGACTAAATGAGCTTGAAAGCATAAAGCACCGGCTTTCTTATAAAGTATTGTTTTCTTGCTTTCTTTTCACAATCTAGATCTGAGGTTTGTGCTTGTTGGGTGGGCGTGGCTTGTAATCACCAGAAAATACATCATAATGACTTTTTTATCTCATTATTATGTAGTCTTGCTCATGTAGAGGGGAAGCATTTTAGTTGCTCTTGTGTTCACTTAGAGATCATTTCTATAATTTTATTGTACTTTTTATATAATTGTTATAGAATTATGTAAACCCTACAAGGAGAAAGCAGATGAGATCATGAGAAGATCTCTGAAAATTATAACTGATATGAAACCCAGCCTTTCTCCTGTTGTCATCCGAGCTGGGATGGACAGATAAACCAACGCAAAGCTGCCTCCGTGAGGATTAAAACCGCCACTGCAAGGCGTTGAGTTCTGATTCTACCATGTTTTTGTTTCGTCTCATCAGAATGGTCACACAGCCCTGTCGGTGGCTGAGGCAGCAGCTCATCAGGACATCATTGACCTTCTCAAGGCCCACGTCGCTGAGCCCACGTCTGCTGCGGAGCTCCTCTGAGCCAAGGGCCTCCAAAGTGTTCCACCTCTCAACAGTCACCTCTACGTCCATAGCCCTCGTCCAACCAACAGAAGGAACTAAACGAAAGAAAACTCCAGATGCATCTAAAACATGGAGTGTATTTTTTTTCTACTTTTGGGAGTTTCTTTTATTTATTTACTGCTTTGTCTCTGCCAGCATGCCCTCTGGGTGTTTGTGCACATGCTGCATCGGCTGATCCAGCGATCAGTGGGGCTCGGACAAATCTACGATAAGACGGGACCGCATCAAATGCAACCGAGGGCTTATTAAGCCGAACACAGGGTGAAAACAGAAAGCGGGAGATGGAGTAAACGACTCAGAGCTGCTGCCTCTTCTATCAACAAAATACTAAGCACATGATCTACCTTTCAGATATATAATAGATATGACATGATTTTATTTTGTTTAAAACATCCACATTTCGTTTTATAAATGAACTTAAGCCATTATTAAGAACGCAACACATTATAGAATGTTACTGAAACAGATTACTATCATACACACAGAGACTGTATTTTCTACTGCACCATTTTTTATCGTGTTTGTGTAAAGTAAATATCCGTCTATAATCCTGGTGTCCAGAGAAAAGCTATATAGCCAGAACTTATACGTGACATTTACTGAACTGTTTCTCCAGTGTTTTTCCTGTGGTTCATGAGTGATCATTTGTGAGTGAAAAACAAATGATTTAGATTAAAAAAGATGTTTTGTAGAACAGAAAATAACTTTTTTTTATAATAATAACTATATAATAATAAAACACAGGAAGAGAAAGGCAGAAGATGCTGCATGCCGATACAGTTACTCCCCCTACTGGCTGTTTTACGTGTAGTACAACACAGCAGTATGTTGTAATACTGTATGTTCTCATGATGATTTTCTCAGTTTTCATCCTTGGGGTTGAAAAAACAAAGTTTTTGCCTTGTTCGCCTGCTTGTGTGGAATCAAATCATGTATGCAACAGAGACAAGCTGCACAACTATGAATGTCAGGCTGGCTGTGACACATTCCAAGACAAAAAAAAAAGATGTAGCAAGTTGGAACTAAACCTGCATGACTACGGGACTAACTCGGGCTGAGACAGGAAGTGGCAATCCAAAAATGAGTTTTACTAGAGACATTTAGCCTTTAGACTGAGAACGTACCGTTCTCATCTCGAATCAGACGGCTAAGATCACACAGCAATGAGGGTGGGTGGGTGGGGGGGTTGTAGTTTGCAATAAGAAGCAATATCAGTGAAGTACCAATTTGTCAGTAAGGATTCAGGTAGGTGGTGTTGTGTTGGTCGAGCCTTAATCAGACAACTGTTTATTATTCTACAGCTGATGTTTTTTTTTTTTTGCCCAGGAAGTCAGGTCTTCTTCTGTGGTTTAACACAAAATTTGCATCTATTTGTGTTTCTTGTGTACTGCAGAGCAGGAGCGTGGTCCAGTGAAACGTTTACAGTTAAACATTCCTTCCTCGATGATCACAACCAATGCCAAACATTTGAATATGTTTACAAGAACTAGCATGGTATTAAACTCTGAAATATGACCCTCCTACTTTGTTCTGGTTGATGGACACAGTGTCCTCGTCGGTTATCTGACATCTGATTACATATAATTTGCACAAAGTTCCCACTAGAACAGCCTTGAGCAGGCATTCAGACTGCTGCATATAAGGGTCAATACATTTTCCTTGTAAGTTTATCCTTTCAGCTATAGATTTAATTCTGTAAACATTGTTTTTTTAAACCAAAAATAACACCCTTCAGTGTTTCTAATGCCATTTCTGTGGTGATACTTCTTTGACGCCTGTGTGCCCTTTTCTCTCTTCCTTTATATTTTAGTAATAAAAGACCAAAAATAACAAAATTACAGAGAAGAGAAAGACTGATCAAATGCTGGAGATGCTCTTTGACAGTAAAATATCCCAGTCTTGGTGTTTTATTTCTATCTTCGTCCCAGAAAGAAAATCTCTGGCTGTCAAAATGACTGCCTCAGACCAAAATAGGTAGAAAATACCTGACGATTTGTCTGTTTTTTGCACAATAAAGATGAAATCCATTTCTAATGAAAATTTACACATTTATGAAAATTCAGGGACAAGCTAGGCTTTATTAAACATGCAAATTGCAAAACAGTCAGAATGACTGAAGGCAGTACTAGTGTTTGAGGGTCAGTAAAGGTCAAACTAGACGTATATCACAACATTTGATAAATGCGACATATGTGACCAACCGTTCCGTCTGCAGAACAAAAGATAGAAAACCTCAGCCCCACAATCTGACCTCTTTCTCTGCATTAAACACCTTATTACACTGCAAAAATCATTTCTAAGTAAGTTTTTTTTAAATCACAATTTTTAGACACTTTATCTTATTTTTATTTTTAAAACAAAATTAATTCTTCTGTAGAAAAATAGCATTACTTAAAGTGACAGTGTGTATTTTCCCTGGCGATATGGGAAGCATATACCTAAATCATTGCAAGCAAGCAGTATTTTTGTGTTGGGGTAAGACCTTGTCAACGGATGTCCATTAGGGTCAAAAAGTCCTGGGGAGTGCAAACTTTAGCAAAATGACAAGCAGGCCAGACTCCTCTTCATCCCTGGCAATGAGCAAAGAGGTAAATGTGTAAAACAACACTTATGAATGGTGAACGTTTTGTAACCATTTCTTACAAATCAGTAAATGTGTTTTGTCCTCACGGGCTCTCGTACAAGGAAACATGGCATCTAGTATGGCGTCGCCCAGATACTTAGACCCACTCCACGTATTTTAGACCTGATTTTTATGGTTATATGTTACAAATCTGCCAATGTTTTTCAACAACTGGGCATCATTTCATTCATTTTCAACATTTCTATAAATGAATAGTAAGAACTTCCCATTGTCTCTTTAAATAAGGTAAATATTCTTGAATATAATAGAGATTTTCTTGTTTTGAGGGGAAAAAAATCTGCTAATGGGGTAAGCGACCAGAATTCTTAAAACTATCAAAATTGTCTAATTTATGTTTAATTGCTAGAAGGACTAACAGCACTACTAGACTAAAAATAAGATATAATTTCTAAAAAGGAAGTTTTTTTTTACTTTCCTAGAAATCCATTTTTGCAGTGTAATATGGCAGACTCTAATCATAAAGATTAATCACAAAACACACTACGCTACACACTCACTGAATTTATGCAACAATGGTTTCAACCTGTTGTAATAGCTCAAAGCCTCCAGTAATCGGAGTGTCACTCTGTGCTGCACACCTAAATGTTTTTGAATCTCACATGTCAGACGTCCAAACGATGGTCTGATCTGTGCCGAGAGAAGCGTCTGGTCTTCCGTGCCTACACAAAAGGACTTTAGAGTTATTTATGTTTAATCCAGTGTGACCCAGATGTAATAGGATTCCACATCTGGCTGATCACCAAAGAACCTGAATCTTTTCCTATTAAATTATAGGAATTTTTGTTGTTGTTTCTGTAAATCCAGCCAAATTCATATGCATACAGTGTTGTGAAAAGTATTAAACAAGTATCGTCTGACAGTCCATCAATTATATGAAGTATTTATTCTAAATGCTATATTTTTAACATAAATATATAACAAATGTGTGTATGCATGGACACAAATATTCAAGTATTAGTGCTGAAGGGGACGACGGAGGATTCCCTGATGTTGTGGTTATTCTACTTGACCTTGACTGGTTGGATGTTTTTAACGTGCGCCTCAAGAAGGCCGTGGATTATCAAACATACTTGATGCTACTTTTGACATTCATGGAGAATAAATAAATAAATATATATATATTAAAAAAGATCCTATAGCGGCTCCAGTTTCAGGGGCAAAGCGCCCCACGTTTGCGAGTCCAAGAGTCGATGTACATGACAGAGTCTTACCTAAAAATCTCTACTTTTCTGTAATATTCTGTGTGTAACAAGCTTGTATCCTACAAACCAGAGAACTACTTCTAAACAAATAAACATTTAAAAGTAATCAAAGGCTTTTTTCTGTCTTTTTTTAAGCCACATAACATATTTAGGTGTCTTCAGACAGCATCAGCCAATCAGCTGCTCTTCATCTTCAACCATCATGGTTCCACTTTCAATATCTTAGAAGACCAAATTGATTAATCAGAACTTTTGTATTGTGCTTCAGGGTGTGATGAAGATGGTTCTAAAAGTCCAATAGGCCTATCCTGGCAAGCCATCCTATAAATGTGAATGTGTATATACACATGTATGTGAATAGTCACTTCTGTCAGTGCACCCCAGGGCAGCTGTGGCTACAGTGTATCCCATCACCATCAGTGTGTGAATGTGTGTGTGGATGAACGAATGATACACTGAATTGTAAAGGGCTTTGGAGTCCTCTGACTCTGAAAGGCGCTACACCAGGTGCGGATCATTTATCAAGACCATGACCCAAAATCAGATTTCAGTCTTCGGGCGGGATCTATGGTTGTTTTTCAAACTGTCTCCAAATGAAGTATTCACCACTATGGATATCAGCCAACGTCCACCATACACTATGGAAGATGACGCAAATACATCCTTTTTAATAAAAAAAGCACTTATTTGGGATGACCAATGTTTAGGGAACTAGCTTTTATTAAGAAGTGTCCAAAACATGTTATATCACCTATTTTAACTTTCTTTTTATACTTGAATCTAGCAGTTGTGCTTTATTTCATTTTGATTATTGTATTATAATCTGTTCCTCATGATAAAGCAGGTGAATGGGTGAATGATTGTGTTGTGAAGCGCCTTGGGGGAGGGGGTTGTAGAACCCTAAGAAGGTGCTATACAAATACAGGTCATTTACCATGGAACACTTCAGCAACAGATGTTTTAAAAGTGCCATGCAAATAAAATTGACCTGGACTTAAGTACCTATATCTGCTCTTGATCTAAATAAAAGAAAAACACCATCTTCATCACCATCATCGCATCATCCCAGCCACCAAACCGATAGAGCAAACACAAGGCTGGTGGACCGGCTGAGGCACCTATGGAGCGTGCCGAGCAAAATCATTTTACTTTGGCTACTGACTGTCTAGATTTCTAGAACAATATGAAGAAACAATATTTTATATAGCGCCTCTGAAGATAAAAATCATGAGGCGCTTCACAAGAAAAAAAAAGATGAAGAAGTATCTTAAAATTGGGAGAAGTAAAAAATGTGAGGAAAGGGAAGAGAAAATGAATAAGAAATAGGCAATCAGTGGATCCCACGAAAGGCTCAGTTAGTGGAAAGCTGATGAACAATCAGCAGGAGGTCACAAAAACCAGCCTGAAGAGGTGGGTTTCCGGCTGCTTTTAAAGGAGTACACTGAGTCCACTGATCTCAGGGGGAGAGAGGTCCAGAGTCTGGGGGCCACAGCAGCAAACGATCTGTCACCTGTGGTCTTTAGCCTGGTGCGCTGCACAACTTTAACAAGCTTAAATCTGTCCATTTCTTTGTGTCACCTACAATATTTTTTAATGACTATTTTAAGCTGTCCTGTAAAATTAGTCCAAAGTGTTCAGTTGCATGATTAGTTGTGGAAATCTTAAATTTAAGGCATTCCAGTACATTTTTTTGCTGGTTCTACTACCCACACATTTACCTGTGACGGTCATCCCAAGAATTCACCATCCTTAAAAGTTGTGCCTCATTATTATGTGGACGAATCTGGCTTTAAAACCATCATCTAAACTAGCTTGTCCACGCAGAGTCACAGGGGGCTGGTGCCTCTGGGCAAACAGGCGGGGTACATCCTGGACAGGTTACCAGTCTATCGCAGGGCAACACAGAGACACAGCACACAAACACCTAAGGACAATTTTAGTGAAACCAATCAATCTTACAGTCATGTGTTAGGACTGTAGGAGGAAGCGGTAGTATCCGAAGGGAACCCACACTTCCACAAGATCCTTTTATTCTGCCTAGAGCATGACGTTGGCATCCGGGGCTCAGTGTTGCAGTGGTTTATCTGTCAGACAGGACTTTTACAGTAAATATGGGGCAGTGTTGTTCGTCTCCAGCGAAACATAGTTGTGGTGTCCCTCAAGGTTCAGTTTTGGGCGCGCTCTTGTTCTCACTGTATATGTTGCCTCTTGGCACCACCTTTCATAAGCATGGCATCTCATATCACTTCTTTGCGGACGACGTGCAGATATATGTCCCACTACATTCTCGAAGGCCATCGATTGACAAATTACTTAATTACCTAAAAGATTTTTAAAAACGGGCTACAATTGAACCTTCTCACTTTAAATGACAAAAAGACGGAAATTGTCATTTTTGGGGACCCTGGGATGTTGCACGGGGTAAACAGTGTATTTGGTCCTTTGGAATCCTTTTGCGTGTCTCAGGCAAGAAATCTGGGTTTTTCCATTGATGGCCATTTTAAGCTTGATAAACAGATAAGTTCTGTTGTCCAGGGTTTGTTCTTTCATTTGCGTGTTCTTAAGCCCTATTTACCACTCAACGACTTTGAAAAGGTTATGCACTTGCTAATCATGTCGAGACTCGACTACTGCAACTCTCTATGTCATGGACTGGAGCAGTCGTCAATTCACCACTTGCAGGGGGCTCAGAATGCGGCAGCTCGCTTGCTGACAGGTAGGAAGCGCAGGGATCACATAACACCAGTCTTACAAGGTCTTCATTGGCTCCCGATCACTTACAGGATTCAATTTAAAATGCTACTGATCTGTTTTAAGGCACAACACAATTTGGCACCTCCTTATCTGTCGGAACTCTTAAACACTCATGTCCCCAAACGAAACCTCCGATCATCCTCTCTAAATTTTTATCTGTTCCCAAGTCCACGTATAGCTGAAGTCCAGAGGCGACAGAGCCTTTTCTGTGGCCGCTCCCAAGCTCTGGAACAGCCTTCCCCTACAGATTAGGTCTGCTAACAGCCTTTTTGCTTTTAAGTCTCTTTTAAAAACCTACCATTTTACCCTTGCTTTTAACTGATTTTATCGTTAATTAATTTTAGGGTCTACGGGATGGTTCTCAGTGTTTTATCATTTTATTTTTACTGCTTGTCTGTGTACAGCACTTTGTGCAATCTCTGATTGTTGGAAATGTGCTATATAAATAAACTTGACATTGACATTGACAAGGAGAACATAGAAACTCAAAGCAGAAAGGCCCCAGGCTGGGATTTGAACCCAGGGCCTACCTGTTACGAGGCAACAGGGCAAGCCACTGCATCACTGTGCAGCCTGACTGGAAAACAGTATAAACATCATTACCAACAAGCATTGTTAGAAGAAAAAAAAAAGCTCAATTAAACACATTTTCTTTTACTTTTGTGATAATTATGTGACTTTATCTACCGGCTCCTTGAACATATGTAGAAGAACCGATTCACTTAAACAAATATGCTGAACCTGCTTAGTCCTGATCGGTGTAACAGGGAGCTGGCAGCTTTTAATTTAACTTAATTCAGGATGAAGATACAAAGTTTGAGTTTTATCCGGCGATACGATATCAACACACATCACAATACTTGGAAGACGATAGGATAATTGTTGCGATACTACGAGCCAGACAATATTTGCACATTAGAAGTCAAGGAGACCAGAAGCTTCCAAGACACATATGAGTTATGCAAGATTAGAATGAAAGCAGTAAAAAAAAAAAAAAAAAAACTGCTGCCCCCTAGCTGTCGGAGTTTGAATTGCACCAAAAGAGATACAGTAAATGTTTGCATAGAAATCCCAACTAAAAATCAGTACACTGCTTTTGAATACTGATTTAGTATCATAACACAAAATATTGCGATATTTAAGTGTTTGGAAATGTTCTTACATCCCTCGTCTGGATGATAGAAGCATAGTGGTACTGTGTATGTACCCCCCCCCCCACCTCCCCGCCCCCCCCCCCCCCCCCAAAAGCAAATTTCTCCCAAGGAAGACAAATAAGGCAACTTTCTCCAGCGACCAGCAAGGGGGTGGGGACATGCTGTCCAGGTCACCAGGTCCATACAGGGACACACTTAAGAAACGCATAAGACACACTCACACCAGAGACAACGTAGAATCTCCATCCGCATGTTTTTGGTCTGTGGGAGGAAACTGGAGCTCCCAGAGAAAACTCACACCCAGACATGCCAACCAGAAAGGCCACAGCTGGGATTTGAACCTGCAGCTTTATTGCTGCAAGGCAACAGTGCAACTACCAGGGTGTGAATGACTGATTGTGTTGTAAAGCGCCTTGGGGGGTTCCAGGACTCTAGAAGGCGCTATATCAAATACAGGCCATTTACTAACTGCAGCATGCAGCCTAATCAAAATCAACCCTCATGAACACTTGATACAAATTTTAAAACATTCATAAAAAAACTGATGATCCAGTTGAATGTTTTCTAAAATCAAAATTTACTTACCATATCTTGTATTTTACCAAAGATATTAAAGGGATGCTCAAATAATATAGGATAGCTGACAGGGTGCAATGTAAGTAAGTGACCAGCAGATGGCAGCAGAACTGTATTGTATAAACTGAATGAGTCAAAGAGGGAGGGTTTGTTATGCTTGACAGTGACCGAGCTTAGTTGTTATTTAGGTATTATTAGGAAACTTTGATCATGACAACATTTATACTGCCTGACTGGTGAAAAAGACTTGATCCATCCCTTATTTATATAGAGAGGCACATTTGCTTGTGTCTTGAGCAATAATACATCTTTGGATTTTTTAACGATACTTAAAAGTTTTAGAAGAATACCTGCCTTTTTGTCTCTTATGATCAAGCCTTGAGCTACAAAGGTCATTTCTGCCTACTACTTGGACATTTCCACGATCCCCCTGGATTACTCACCTGTGCCCCATAAATCTCCTGGACGCAGCATTCACCGTTCTCCTCTCCTCCCTGCCGGCCCGCTCTCCTGCTCTCCTTGCGCCCCCTCTCCTGGACACCCCCTCTTGGGTTCACCCCGGCACTCCACCTACCCTCCCCAATTCCTCAGCCCCCAGCTTCCCAGCTTCTCAGTCTTATCTTCATTCAGCTGAAGAAAGCTCCCAGTCATCCAGGTTTTAATAGAGTCTTAGCAGGTGTGTAACAGCTGCAGCTTAGACATCTCATGGGGCTTGAAGGAGATGTACAGTTGGATGTCATCTGCGTAAAGATGGTAGGAGATTCCTTTGAAGGAGCTCAGGATGGGCTGAAGAGGCAGCAGATAGAGGAGGAAGAGCAGAGGCCCCAGCACAGATGGACAAGCGACCTGTCCAGGGTGTCCCCTGCTGTAGAAGGACTCCAGCTCCCTGAGGAATAAGAAGTTTGCGTGACTCTTTTAGACTAAAACGTTCTATTCTGACGGCACAAAATAACCTAGAACCATCAACTGTATTCTTATGTTGCTCCATTGTCTCAGGTGTTATTGTTCTCTTACCTCTGTTTCCTTGCATTTTGAATTTTCATCCTCGTTTTTGCTGCTTTGGCTTTTGTGAAGTAGATTAATTGGGAAATCTGAGAGCCATTTAGTAAAATTACCAGCTACAATTTTTACCAGTCAATGCAGTAAAACTGTCATTTTCCTTTTGCTCCAACCTTCTCCTTTGCATTCCCATCCTTTTCAGTCCATTTGATCCCACTTCTGGCTGAATGTCACTCCTCTCTTTCGAACACTGCCTTTGTGGTGTTTGGACTTTGCGACTGTAGCATCTAACAAGCCACAGCTGTTCACATAAAAGTTATTGCCACCAAGTCCTCCACCCTGATTAATAATTCAGTGAGCACACAACCACCTCCTGCACCTCATGCTTTCCTCTCACGGATAACAGTTCCTATTATCTCCTGGATAATAAGTTGCACGGATTAGCCGTGGGGCCGGGGAGGGGAGCAGTGATATGGCTCTGGTTTTGTGTGTGCATTTTTTAAATTTGGGTGTTCCTGTGTAAGTTTGAGAGATTTTATGTTGTTTGTTTTGTTTCCCAGCTGCACACGTGTGTGTGTGTGTGTGTGTGTGTGTGTGTGTGTGTGTGTGTGTGTGTGTGTAGCCACATGCCAGCACATGTGTTTGTGTCTAGAAGAGTGTGAGAGGCTGTGCCTGACACTAGGGGAGGAGCTGATGGGCTAAGTGCCATTAACAGATAATTGCAGCTAAAAGTCTGCATGCTAACGAGAATGCTCATCATCACAACGATGGCACAAAGAAACATTTGCAATACAGATCAGAAGTGTTTGTCTTTGCATACAGATTTTATATTCTTCTGTTGCATAAATCTTTTCTCCTTATTTAGTTTTTCTACTTATTTATTTCCTGGGCTGCACAATGGTCAGAGCTGTTGCCTTGCAGCAAGAAGGTCCTGGGTTCGATTCCAGGACTGGGATCTTTCTGCATGGAGTTTGCATGTTCTCCCTGTGCATGCGTGGGTTCTCTCTGGGTACTCTGGCTTCCTCCCACAGTCCAAAAACATGACTGTTAGGTTGATTGGTCTGTCTAAATTGCCCTTAGTTGTGAGTGTGTGTGTGTGCATGGTAGTTTGTCCTGTGTGTCTCTGTGTTGCCCTGCGATGGACTGGCTCTCTGTCCAGGGTGTACCCCGCCTGATTGCCCGTTGACTGCTCGAGATAGGCACCAGCAACCCCCCCTCCACCCCCCACCCCCACCCCCACCCCGCAACCCCACACACACACACGTGGACAAAGTGGGTTCAGAAGATGGATGGATGGATATTTATTTCCTTACGTTCCCCTCTCGGGGGAGACGATTTCCCTCACACATACTCATATTTTGGAAACCTCGGACATGCTTGTAATTGTGCCTCAGGGCCTCAGTGTGGGTTTTATCTCAGTCAACATAAATATCTTTGAAACGTTTTAATTTTTCCTCTTGCAGATGTTTTAGCTGCGTGTTTGAAGTAAATTATTTAACTTTGGCTTCCTTTTGGGAGATATAAGTGTGTTCAGACTCTGATGCGCCACAAATCAGCTTTGCGGTCTCTGTGTTCAGCCTCATTTTGCAGTCCCAAAGCGTCTAGGAGCTGATGAGGATGGAACATCATCTTCACTCATTATCCTCTCTTCCACCGTGGGAATACTAAAGGTTTTTAACTGAGTTTATGTTTTAATGCGTTTTTGCCTTTGTGCATGTGCTCACACATATAAGCACATTTGTGTGTAGAAAATAATGGCAACCAAAACAACACAAGGCAGCACTCATGCTTTCTGCTGTTCACTGGAGGGTAAATCGATTTGTTTGGGAAACATCCACCTGATTCCTGTAAAAATGACATTTCAGTCTGTTTAAATTAATCACATTAGACACAAACAGGGTTTTCTTCTCGTTTTTATTTATGTATCGATCTGAACTTTTGTGTGACAGCTTATGTATATTAGGAAAAGTAACAGCAATTAAACGGATGTAGCCATCACCTACCAAAGTCAATACTGAGTACAGTACAGCCCAGCTTTGCTGTTCTTTTGTGCATTCTGACAGATGTCTCTAGAGTCGAAACTACTTCTGATAGCTCACTGTCTGTGAGGTTGCAGTCAGGACACCTGGTCCTTTAACGTGTTACATGTTTCTAGATTGTTTTTGCCACACTGAGACATTTAGAATCAGAATCAGAATCAGAAAAAGCTTTGACTCCGCAGCACAGCCTGACCAAGGTTACACACACGCATGTAGACAGAACAGATACAGGCAGACCACGAGAGCAGCCATAACGGTGCTCATTTCAATTAGATGAAAGGGGATTACATGAGGATAAATTGGGGGAGGGGAAAAAAGGCATACCAGAGTTACTCCCGGCAGGGTGTAGCTTTACTATGCAAAAAAACACCTCAAACATATAAGCACGAACATCAACAGTTCACAACATGAGACACCGAGAGGAAGGCCGGGGTGGGGGGGGGGGGGGTGGGGGTGGGGGGTGCTGGGATCCTGTTTCCCCAGCGAGAGCAGCCCTGTATGGCGCTCATCCACTGTAGCCACAGGTGGGAGGGAGATCTTGGGAGGAGCGCAGAGCACATTGACACCTGCAGGTTGATGACCTCGCCAGGCTGAAGTCCACAAATCCGAAGGCGGGGGGGTAGGTCGGGTTTTCACACCATCTGTCTGCATTCCTTCGTGGGGGTTTTGTTGTTGGCATTCACAAGGCTGCCATGGCGTCAGATTCGGATAACAAGACTTTGTTTGGGTCAGGCAGAGATAATTTTAATCTCTGCCTTCAAGTCTGTAACTGATCATTCAAGTCCTCCAGTGAAGCCAATTCAGGTTTTAAACATCTCCACTCCGTCCGGTGACCCTCTCCGAGATGACATCCATTTTGCGCACTAATACCGGTAACGCAGCTAGAACGCTGTCCAGCTTACGATTCACCTCGAGTAACGTCCCAGTCTGTAAGGTCCCCACATGAACGATGCTTTCCGTGGGTGCGGGTCGCCCTCCAATCGCTTCCGTCTTCCCAAATTTCCAGAAAACCAGATATCCTCCCACTCCAATCAGAAGAAATCCAGTGATCATCAGGCCAAACATCCACACATCTTCGAAGTCCTCAATGGACAACTGGGAGAGGCATACGATCCTCCATTCTTTTCAGGAATCGAGCATATACCCCGCCAGGTCTGTCCCTTGCAGGCAAGTGGGAGTCCCCTGCTCCGTTCTCATCATTGAAAAAATCTTATCAATCAGAGGAGCCACAGGAAAACCAGGGAAGCTCCAGAAGCTTCAGAAGTCCAAGGAGATCCTGAGGAGTCAAGGTAAGGTCCACAGACGATCCAAAAAATCCTGGGAACAGGTAAGCACAAGTATATCCACAAGGGTTCTAAAATCCAAAAATCACTAGAGTTAACCTGGAGACAAAGGGCTGGAACTACCAAGTTGTAGTTAATCATCCAGCATCGAGTTGTGTTCATCTCCTCTTATAGCTGGACCCGCTGATTATTAATAAGCAGCAGCCGGAGCCTCCCTCTCCTGAAACACAGCAGCTCAAAGATGGAACAAAAATGAGAGGAGTACTCACCCCGGCACATGACACTTGTATTAAAGAGACTTGCAGCCAACAGAGGCAGCAGAGCATTCAACCTTCAGGAAGATAAGAATGTTTCTCTTTTGGGCAAGAAATTAAAGTAGGGAGGTCTCATCCTTCCAAGCTCGGGTCCTCTACCAGAGGCCCGGGAGCTTGAGGGTTCTGCGGTATCTTAGTTGTTCCTAGAACTGCACTTTTCTGGACTGAGAGGTCTGATGTTTTTCCTGGAATCTGCTTTAGCCACTCCTTCCATTTGGGGGTTATTGCCCCAAGTGCCTGGATGACCACGGGTACCACCGATGTCTTCACTCTCCAGGCTTCCTGAAGTTCTTCTTCGAGGCCCTGGTACTTCTCTAGTTTCTCGTGTTCCTTCTTCCTGATGTTGCATCACTTGGTATTGCCACATCAACCACAACGGCTGTCCTCTGTTGTTTGTCCACCACCACAGTGTCCGGTTGCTTCACCATCACCATTTTGTAATGGCGAACCAACCATTTAGGCATTCTGTTGAAATTTTCCTGGAACACGATATGCAGGACAAAAGATTTAATAGGTGAAGCCAAGAATCAAGGAAAACAGGAGGAAATTTAAAAAATCTATGTACAACTTTTATTAAATCTTTTGAGGGCATTTTTCATGCAACAGTAATGCCATGACTCGGTTTATAGGTGACAAAGGGAAACGCCGGTCCTGCAGTAAAACACCGGAGATTCTATCGCGCTGCTTTGCTGCCTTCTGAAGGGAAAACAATAAATCTTTTTCAGAGAGTGAGAGCGAGCAGTTATATGTTACAGGCTGTAAAACCAAACGGGGAGCTTAAAAGCTCGATGAAGCTGAAGGAAAACTGTACTGTAGGGTGATAAATCTTTGTTGGTTCATCATCACTTTAATGGTTGATTTATTACGTAAAAACACAGATAAGAGCAGCTTTAATTAAAAGACTCTGCTAGTGAGGATGTATTATTTTTGAGTGGGAATGAGATTTTTTTAAAGATGTAATTCCATTCCATTCCATTCCATTTATTTGATAAAGCACATTTAAAAACAGCATGTGAGCTGACCAAAGTGCTGTACAGGGGTAAAAACATATAGGGTTAAAAGAATAATATAAAAGAATAAAACAACTAGAGCAGAACAAAAAGAACCATGAGAAGTCAATAAAATCAGTCAAAGAACAGTGTAAATAAACCATCGATAAAATAGCTAGGTAGTAAAAGCAAGAGAATAAAAATAAGTCTTTAAGTGGGACTTAAAAACCCCAATGGAGGAGGAGATTCTGATATTCAGTGGGAGATCATTCCAAAGTTTTGGAGCGCAGACAGAAAAAGCTCGTTCACCACGGGTTTTGCAGCGTTGACGGGGAATCTGTAATAGGTGTAGGTCACCTGAACGGAGAGTCCTGCCTGGCACATAAGGAGTGAGTAACTCGGATATGTAGGGTGGTGCTAAGCCATTCAGCGCCTTAAAAACAAACAATAAAATTTTAAAACGTATGCGGTAGTGCACAGGAAGCCAGTGAAGTCTTGCTAAAATTGGAGTGATGTGCTGACGACGGCCAGTATTGGTCAGAAATCTTGCCGTCGTATTTTGTATCAGCTGAAGGCGAGATAATGCGGCTTTTGAAATACCAAACAGAATTGTGTTGGAGTAGTCCAACCTTGAGGTGATGAAAGCGTGAATGGTTGTCTCGAGGTGGCGCCGATTCAGAATGGGTTTTAGTTTGGAAAGACGTCTTAGCTGATAAAAACATGATTTAACCATGTGATTAACGTGAGAGTCCATTTTTAGAGCCACATCCATTTTAATTCCAAGATTAACAATTGTCTGACTAATTTTAAAAGGAAGAGCAGAAAAATCAGGAGCGGAGGAAGACGAGCCATTAGGAGTAAAAACAATAAACTCGGTCTTAAAATCATTCAGCAGCAAAAGATTTGCTGACAGCCAGTCTTTAACCTCACTCAGGCAATCAAGGAGCGGCTGGATGGAGGTAAAAGCCTTCAATGGAACATAAATCTGGCAGTCGTCCGCATAAAGATGAAAGTTAATGTTAAACTTCCTGAAGATTAGTCCCAGTGGAATAATATAAATGCTAAATAAAAGGGGGCCGAGGATAGACCCCTGTGGAACGCCCCAAGGAAGAGCAGCAGCGGGAGATGAACAGTCGTCCATTCTAACTCTAATAGACCTGTTGTCAAAGTAGGAGCAGAACCAGTCAAGCGCGGATCCCTTAATGCCGACCAAATTCTCAAGGCGGGACAATAAAATGTCATGGTCCACCGTGTCAAATGCAGCTGAGAGGTCCAACATCACCAGGGCAACATGGGAACCGGAATCAGTGGCTAAAATAATATCATTAAAAACCCTGATGTGAGCGGATTCTGTGCTGTGATATTGTCTAAAACCAGACTGAAATTTATCCAAGACCCCAAAGTTGTTCAGATGGGGCATGATTTGATTATAAACAGCCTTTTCCATCACTTTTGACAAGAAGGGGAGCTTTGAAATGGGGCGAAAGTTCCTGAGGTCAGTTGGGTCTAGGCCAGATTTTTTCAGTAGTGGTTGAAGCACGGCATGTTTAAAAACAGAGGGTATAATTCCCGAAACAAGGCTGGAGTTAATAATATTGAGCACATGAGGGGCTACCACTGGAAGAACCTCCTGGAAGAGTCTGGCTGGTACAATGTCATCAGGACATCCTGATGGCTTCATGGAAGATATTAATCTCTCCAGGGAAGGCAGTGTAATCGGCTCAAAATGGTCAAAGCATCCGGTACAAACTGATACAGGTAGCAGAACATCTGCAGGGGAAATGATTAGACTCCTAATATTGGAGACTTTGTCTAAGAAAAAAACTTAAAAATTGGGAGCAGAGATCATCTGTGATTGCAACTGTAGGAGAGTAATCACTCGACAAAACTGCATTTAGCGTTTTATATAAAACCCTCTGGTTCCCAGAATGGGTAGTAATAATGCTGGCAAAGTATTTATTTCTAGAATTCCTGACTGCTTTCTGATACTCATCTAGTGCATTTCTAAAAAGTTCATGGGAAATGTAATAGAAATAGTTTTGGTTTCGCAACTGGAAACTGTTCTTTGAGCCTCCATAAAGTATACGAAACTTTGCTGGAGCTCACAATGGCCCAGGAGATCTGACAAATGGCGAAACACAACATAGTGCTGGTGCTCCGCCTACATGCATCACACACTGCGTTGGGCACCAAGTGGCCAGGGGAGCACCAACCAATTTGGCTTCTTAACAAAAAAAAAAGGCACTCAGCTCCACCCGAACACCAGCCATCACGGAACGGATCAGCTATCTAGCTGGCTACATAGACAAAGACAGTAAAAAATAAAAAAAGATTAGTCATTATATTTTAAACAGTTTACCAATAAAAGGTTGAAAACGTAATGCTGACAAGTGTAGCCACAAAAGAAGAAAATAAATTATTGCTGAAACTGGGAATCAAATCGGGGTCAGGACATGGCAAAACAGAGTGAAAGGTAGGGGCTTTATCTACTAACCCATCCATCCATCCATTATCTGTACCTACTTGTCCAGCCAGGGTTGTAGCGGTGCCTATCTCCAGCAGTCTTTGGCAAGTGTGCATGGTACACCCAGGACAGGTTGCCAGTCCAAAGCAGGGCAACACAGAGGCACACAGGACAAACAGTCACATACACTCACACCTAAGGACAATTTAGACAGATCAG
Source organism: Nothobranchius furzeri (assembly GCF_043380555.1). NCBI lineage: Eukaryota > Metazoa > Chordata > Actinopteri > Cyprinodontiformes > Nothobranchiidae > Nothobranchius > Nothobranchius furzeri. The sequence goes on from NC_091748.1 coordinate 69,626,804, forward strand.
CTAACCTGACAGTCATGTTTTTTGACTGGAGCTGGAGAGAACCCATGTGTGCACAAAGAGAACATGCAAACTCCATGCAGAAAAACCCTAGGTCGGAATTCGAACCCAAGACCTTCTTGCTGCAAGGCTATCAACTGCGCCACTCTGCAATCCAACAACTAACCCACCAAACCTAACGCAAAAGCACATTTTCCTCAGACACTCATCTTTTGCTGGCCATCTCATGCATCCTAGTGGACAGGACGCACATTTTTTACGGGCGGTAAAAAACGCTGACCTTGATGATCATCTTCATGGGATGGGCCGCAAAATGTGGCCAGCATCGGGGGTCTAATCCAACCATATAATAAAACCTTGTAGCATGCCAAAAAGGTTGAGTATTCATATCAAAATTGACCAGAAGTTCACTTTCAATTTGCAGACAGAAACTGCGTCACACATCCAGGGACGCATTACATCTGCCTGGCCTCCAAACAAGAAAAGCAAGGATCTAAAACGTGCAACCAAATAAGTTAGCCATAATAAGTGCTTTTCTTCTCTTGGCTGGAACAAAAGTCATGCAGAAGACAGACTTTCTGCACTCTCACTCTGAATAAAGTTCATCTTCCTTGAACCATATAACTTTTCAAAACTTGATAATTGCATAAGTGTCATTTAATCATCTCGTTAAATCCCAAAGTGTTTGAATAATGCGTGCATCAATCAATGATGTGTTAAAATGAATAGTTTTCCTGCAATCATTCATAAATTACACCAGATCAGTATTTGTTGATTTAACAAGTTAATCTATCAGTATACTCATACGTCATGAGATTGATATTAAGGTTTTAACATTCACTTCACATAAATGTGTAAAAACATTTCCAATTGAGTTTACCTCTGACTATCTGAGGAAAGGCATGGCTTTCTGAGGTATTTTGCCCTTTAAACGTGTCAAATTCTGATTTTGTCTAAGTTTATAAACAAAACTTGATAAAAACAGGAATCACTTCCTGATCTAGTCAGTCTTCGACATTCGCTCTATAAGGCCAATCGGGTGAACAAGTATTTTAGGACCATTCGTCAAAGCCTCTCTGCAACGCTTGCGAGTGATAGCAGACACAACGGCTCTTTTAGCGCCCCTCAACACCTCAGACAGACCCTGGCTGCATCTCATGGCCGGTGAAAGCTGGATTCAAAGGGAGCTACGACTCTTTGGGTTCTGGTGGTCTCAACGTCCGGTGAACTCAACACTCGGGCTGCCTTTGCTCCGGACCGCTGGCAGTGACAGACAAACAAGGACCCTGCACACTGGCATCGGATGGCATTATACTAAATAAAGTTTAGCTTATCAAATCATACAGCCAAATTGATTTTATAACCCAGACTTCACAAGCTCAATCTCTAATAATTTTTATTACTATAATCTTGATTCAGTATGAATTGATGTGAAGTGTGTATGTTCCTTGAATAAGTCAAAGAAACTTAAGTCTTCTAATTAGACCAATCAGATTGATAATTCAGATTTATATGGGATATCACATCTTCTTGATCATTTCATATATATGTAGCCATTCCTTAACACTATATATTTAATGGTGAGCCGGCCAGGAGAGTGGTTTGCCCCGCCCTTTCGGCCAGGACATGAATATTGAATGAGCAGCATGCTGATTGGCCTGTTTACCCACATGGCTGGAACCTCGAAAGTGAATGTCAGGCTGGCTGTTGTCCATGGGTAAGTGTGGACGAACCAGCAATTAAGTGAATCTCCAGTGGGTTGAGGAGGGTTTACAGATGAACAAGGTAGACAGCAAACGTTTGCATTTGTTCAAAGTCTGGACACTTCCAGTACATCCTAGAACACGAGTGGCGAGTGCTTCAACATTCTTGTTTGTTGTTTTTATCTCATTGTCCAAGAGGGACGTTAGCAGTAGCACAGGCTAGCATTAGCATTAGCTTAGACCAACGTTCTGAGATTAGCATTACTGCAACCGATGTTTAAATATTGCTGATGCTGAAGAGGGTTGGAACTAGGGTTGCACATCTCTCTGTGATAAACAATTCAAAGTGACTCTAGATTCACAGTTTACGATTCGATTTGAAAACAATATAACGGAACGCTAGCTGATTCTCCCTGATTTGAGACGCGAGCCTACTCTTTTTTTTGGTAGTTTTGGCGTTTACATGATAATGGAGCACAATGTTCTGTGACACTGTAAAAACGCTCCAAAACGCTGGCAGTCAGGGGCTTTCTGATCAGGAAACGGCTGGCAGTGAATGAGATCATGTAATATGTAAGGGTAAATATTTCTGTCGAAATATATCTAAATAAAAAATGCTCTTACCATTTAGTGTTTCCAAGTCCATGTGCATGTTGAAGTTCCCATGCTTCAGCAGCTCTTCTTTCACCATTTAAATTAATAATCCCCGTTTAGCCTGATCCCATCAACTCTTGCTGCTGGCCCAAAATTACATGGCTGTGCATCTTCAGTATTTAACATAAATGTATGTTCGTACTCAGAATATGGAGCTTCTTGTTGCTGCTGCTAATCTGTTTTTTTCTGAGCAGAGTCAGGAAATTTTTTCTTCAGCAATGTCACTTTCAGTTTCCAACAAGAGGCGCTGTTTTCAGACTGATGAGCTAGGAGAGCCTAGTTGGAACAGTAATAGCACTTTTTTTTCTCAAATATCTTCCTTTTTAAAATGAAAATATAAGATTTAGACCTGTTACAATATAAGGGCTTCAACATGTGTTTAACGCCTTTAAGGGGGTGTGCCTGAGCTGATGTGTTAAATCAGCTAGAGGTTTCTCCGTGACAGTTACAACATGACTAATTAGGCCCGAGCAGCGAAGCGAGAAAATTGTTACAGAATAATAGAATCAAACTTTGGTTTGCATCCCACAGTGGGGAAATTCACTTGTTACAGCAGCACCAACACTTTAGAGAATAATTTGAAGAAATATAATAAAGGTACATGTGTGCATATATATATATTGCATATATATATATATATATTGCATATATATATATATATATATATATATATATATATATATATATATATATATATATATATATATACATACATACATACACACATAGATGTACACACACACACACACATATATGTGTGTATTTATATATATATATATGTGTGTGTGTGTATTTATATATATATGTGAGTGTATATATATATATGTATATATAAATATATATATGTGTGTATATATATATGTATATATAAATATATATATGTGTGTGTATATATATATATGTATATATAAATATATATATGTGTGGTGCTGCTGTAACAAGTGAATTTCCCCACTGTGGGGTGCAAACCAAAGTTTGATTCTATTATTCTGTAATAATTTTCTAGACTTCAAATGGCATTCTACATATGTAGGTTCAAGTCATAAGGAAAACAAAATGTGTTGGATGTTTTCGGTGGTGATGACAGTTAAGGTCACACGGAGGGTTGAGTCTTTACTGAGGAGCTGCTACCACAGAGCATCCTGAAGCAGCTCTGCATGCAGTCTCATCCATCAAACCACCAACGAACGGTCACTTGTCACAACTCTGCAGGGACTCCACTCCTCTGGTTCAGCTCCCTTCTTTATTCTTTGCTGCACATTAGGTCACTTTCACTCCAGTTCTGATCATCTTTAAATAAACTTTATTTGTCCTTTTTTCTTTAGGACACTGACTGCTTGTAGCACACACAGCATGTCCCTGAGAAATTCTTCATGCTTAAACTCAAGTATTTAGCTTCCAGCTGCATTCAGTCTGAATGATGTCTTTCCTGCTCACTAAAACGGGCACTAAACATTTTAAATAACTTTTTTAAATCCAAGAGAGCAGGGATTTATTTTAGTTTGAAATGCCACAGTTGTCTTTCCATTAGGGAGTATGATGCTCTGTTAAAGTCACCACAACTTCTCTCACTTTTATGTATATTTCTGGGATGGGATTGTGTTTCTGCTCAAGTGGAGAAGTTTAAGCATTTTAATAGGCGTGCTTCCATTGTCGGAAGTTCAGGGTAATTTCTGAGGTGGGAAGGTGCGGTCTTGCCAGCAGTTGTCTCTCCATACAAATTCAGGACTTTACTAAGATGTCAGCATATGGCAAACATTTAGGCTATCAGTGCCACAAAAACTTCACAGACATAAACAGCATTAAAAGTTTTATTTTGTTGAAGTAGGGCATATTCTAATCGACTCTGAGGACCAGGAGAGCTGCTGTGTGATGTAAAATGTGGCGTTCGATGACCAAAAGAAGTGTCGTTTTTTACAGAACTCAGTGACAAAATGCCCCATGGTGGGGGAAATTCAGCTGTATTTTTTTTGGCATCGGGAGCTTATTAATGGTGATTTCAAAGAAGCCATAACAGTTCTTATTAGCTTCTGCTTCCACTCTGCTTCACCAGCAACACTTCTAATTTTACAAATGCAGGTTGTTTTGTTGAAACTCATTTCCTATTGAGTTTCAACCAATCAATGTGAGTTAACCAAAAGTTCCGCTCAGCAACTCAACCGGCTCTTTCAGAGTACCTACCCCAGTTCAGGTACTTTATTGGTTGCAGAAAAAGGTCAGTTTGGCTGCCGGGTGAAGCGGAGACACAATCATGCCGGGACATTAAAATAAAGAATAGGAAATAGACCTGGCGAATCCATCCTCAATCTAAGGGTGTTGCTCTGGTCTGTTGAGGTGAAAAAGGAGCAGAAGCAAAAAGCAAAGCTCTCAAGTTACTGGTCCGTCAGCGTTTCTACCTTTACCTGTTGCTATAGCTCCTTCTTAGAATGGTAGAGATAAGAGGAGCTTGGTGTTTACGTTTCTGAATGGAAGGGATACCCTCTTAGATACTTTTAACCAGACAATTACAGAGGACTTAATGGTGTGTGACGATACAAGGACCTTGGTTAGAGAAACAAGAAAGCACCAATGACTGAGTTTTTGCCAGATGAGAGGAAAGCTTATGTGTCGTCGTAGTGTGACGGAACAGGATGTGACCATTACCGCCTGACAAACGTATTTAGAAACAATTACAAACCCGGGGAATGCTAAAACATGCACAAACCAAACATACTAGTTGTACTTACCTGGGCAATAGGATGATGTTAGATTTGCATCCAGTTGGAATCCATATTTGTCTCTGAGGTTTCAGAAAACTCTTGACGTCGAATCATGTTTGACTCCCATTGTGGTCCAATGTTATTTTCCTTATTTTAGCTTCATAAGATAAAGTCGCAAAGGACTGCTTAATGTCCCGTTGAGCAGACTCGAGAGGTGGCACACAACATTTCAGCGAGCCAAACTACTAGACGTCTCGCTCTAGCTGGACAGACAAACATCATGAGCATACATGCCAATCAAGACAACAATGACGGAAAGAGAAAAAACCCGCCAGAATTAACTCTTCTTTTATTAAACTGAAATGAACTGCAGGGAATACTCTGCCCCGTGCTTGCTAGTACACAGGGTGGGGCAGTTGGCGCGGAACGTCAGCGCTGGGTCTACACGTTCTTGCATATAGCATCTATTGATGCTAATCTCATACTCTATACTTGCCACAAGTTTTTCACATCACTCCCTGGGTGTTGTTTCATTGATTGTGCATTTTCTGACAATGGTAAAGTTGGAGGGTGAAGGTTAAATAAGCTTTCGATGGGACGGTCACAGTGGACGGCCACAGAACTGGAAATCACCCTCATGTTCATGACAGGAAATTTGTTTACGCTGGCTGAAAAATGCACAGTGTGGCCCGGGCTTAAGATAGTAGATGTACCTGGCAGCTCCACTCTCCTGGATCTCTATTTGGTGTTTGTTGAAGGTATTGGCCAGAGGTAAAATCCCTTTGAATGGCATGTGTAAAGAAGTATTAAAATCTCAGACAAAGAAGGTTTTTGGATTTTCAGGTCTGGAATTTTAAGAATTTCTGTTTTTGGCTAGCGCGGGAAAACCAGAAACTAGCTTCCAGTCTAAGCCCTGGGCAGCTGGTGAAAATAATGTGCTGATCTTTTAAATTATATCTGTGTGTGTGTCGTAGTTTTCCCAAATTACCTGTTTTTTCCATACTGGAGCTAACACGGTTAACAGTGTTGCTGCAGTCATGCTAATGGGACTCGTCTGGAGTCCAGAAGTACCGGTGCAGTTCCAGATGGATTTATAGATGTAGGTTATCATTTTAGATCAGACCTATGTTATTTAAAACTGCATGTAGGACAATGGCTCAGACCTTTGCTGCAGCTGTAAACACAATTTTCCATAATAATTAAGAGCAGGAAAATAAAATTATTCACAATCAACAGCAGGTTGTTTTACTCGTTGGAGTGACGTACGCAAAACACAGTTCTTCACTGTCTGGAGGAGAGATTTTAGATTTTCTATAATGATTTATGACAAAATTCCTTAACAAAATGAAAAACATACTTATATAGATGGTAAAGTACCGAGTCTGGCCAATACCGTTACAGCGTCTCGAGTCTGGTAGAATATTACCAGATATTGTTCTCAGTTTTCTGGTAGTACATTATATGGTTTGTGTGTTTTGTCGTGCCATAAAATGTACCATTTAATATGCTAATAATGCATGCTAATCGCTAAGCTGATGTTGCTAATCTTTGTTTTACATGTATTAGTCAGCTGCTTACAGGCTGTAATAGTTATTTTTGCACAAATATTAATTCATGCTTTTCTATATTGTTACAATTTCACAGAACTAAGAAGCATTAAACAACATTGATCCCCTTCTGTAGTCTGAAGTTTCTGGATCTGCATTTAGCTGTTTCGATAAGAAGAACATTTTCAAGTTACTGGAGATTTTTGACTAGTTTGTTTTTTCTTGCTTAGGAAAAGTCATGTCCGGGCGATTAGATGAAAGAAAAAAGGATACAAACAAGAGAGTTTCAGCATTAAAAGTTCTGACAGTTTTTATAAATTTAATATATCAATATATAGTGATTTATCAACAGCTGATTTCATAGAAACGTGAGTGAGACCATTTTGGCATAAAGTACAGATATTCCATGTAAGTACAGAAGTTGCTAAGTTTTAACCCCGCCCCCCTCAAATTCCTATAACACCCCACCCCCGACACAAAACAGAAAGAGTAAAAGTTCACAGGAGCACAAAACAAGGCACCAATAAATTAAAATAAACCCCCATTTTCTAAAAACAAAAAACAAACAAAAAAAAAACACAAAAATGTAAAGAATTAAGAACTAGAGGTCACTGTGCTGTTAAAAGCTAAAATAAAACATAAACACTTGGAACAGACAGGAGAAAAAGTAAAAACACTTTGGCAGATTATTCATTTTAGTTACAATCAAATATTAAAGAAACTCAGTGCTTCTGTGTACAAATGCATGTATATAGTCTACACTCCTTTTCACCCAAGAAGTTTCTGTACAAGTTTTATTTTAGTTTTTTTTACAGATACATTTAAAACATTATCAAAAAGTTTTTGCTTTATGAAAACGCATTATTTACACGTCATGATTCAAAACCATTGAACAGTACCAGTGGACCCCACCAACCCGCCCTCTTTATTTCCTCCCTTCCTAAGAACTCTTTACACAGTGCAGAAGGCTTCTTGAAAAGTTTTGTGCAACAAACAGTGCAAAAAAAAAAAAAGCCTGTCGTGTGGCCGAGGAATGGACAGAATCCTCGCAGGATGACACGTCAGCAACGGTTTTACAAAAGCCGGAGAATCATTTGTTTTATTAAATGGAGAATAGTTTTATATCAAAATGAAATCAGATTTCTTCCTTCTTCCTCACACGCTTTGTTTAATACTGGCTGGTAGAAAAACACGAACGCTTCCCTTCAAGTATTTAAAGTAGCTCTAAACTGGGAATGATTTGACAAGGAGAGAGAAACAAAACTCACGTGTGGATTCACAGCACCAAGAGAAAAACAACCGCGTGATAAAAAAAAGGAAGCGGTCGATCGAGGAGAGTCACACAGGAGCTAAATACCAGCCGAATCCAGTCACTGAAGGTCTCCTTCCACACAATGAAGTTGTAGCTGCAGGTGGAGGACACGCCTCCGAGCTCAGTGCAGTTCAGCAGTTCGCATTTTCACATTTAAGAATTCAAGTTTCCAGCTCTGAAGATTTCCCGTGTTAGTCATTGTGTTCTTTAATCAAGTGTTTCATTCTTCCAGTGCGTGTTTGCCCAAGACTGAGAGCCCTTGCTGAAGACAAAGATGGCCGAGGTGAAAATGGAAGGGTGGGAGAATGAAGAGAAACAATAACGCCAACTTTCCTCGCTGAAAGCTAAAAGTCAGCAGCATAAAACAGGAGAAAGGCATGAAATGTTACTGCTGGCGCGGTCGCGTGAGGAGGTGAAGCGGAGTGAGTTCTGCTCAGAATACACAAACAGGAAAGGAGGACCAATCAGGATAGCTGTTAAATCTGCTTTCCTATCAGGGCCGTTAGTGCAACCAGCTCAAAACATGCAACATAAATAAACCAGAGCTTACGCAAGGAGTTTTATTTGATCCATTTTATAGCAACATTAGGAAATTCATTATATGCTGTTAAAACTAATTACTTATTTAAATCAGAAGTTAAATATTTAAGTGAGCAGTGCCGTTTGAGTAGTTCTGCTTAACATTTTATTCAATATTTATTCTGTCAAACATTAAGTGTTAATCTGCGCCACCCTGTCGCCTGGAAACCACCAAACACACGAAACCTATTAGAAACAGGACAAACCTACTGCTGCTGCCCTAGCCTGTTTCGATTCTTGCACATGAGATTGAGACTAGGATTTTGAGTGCGACGTACGCTTCAAGTTTATTATCCCGAAAGCAGCAAACTAGTGCGTTAAACCTAAAATGTATCTGACGATCACACTTAAACACATCATAGTACCTGGCGAAGTCAACGAGAAGCATATTCCAGCATAGGCATAGCTCAAAATATATTAAAAACAGAAATAAATCATCACATGTCAGCAAGAGTCAGAATAAATAAAGAGATCCGTATTTCTGCTGTTTAGGATCTGAAGTGAAGATATAAGATTCTGGAAGTGGAGCACTGGCTTGTGCCTTGGCGTCTAATGTCCACCAGGTGGAACGTAAAGTCCCATCACACCTTTTTCTACCATGTTATTATCTGATGAAACAGCGAAGGACTAAACAACTTTTTTCAAACTTCGGCCGTGTCCTTCGGCGTAGACAGGTCCGTTGGAGGTGACCACAAAGTGGACCAGCCAATCTGTCTCCACACTGTAGCAATAATAACTTTCCCACAATGTCACGCTCAGGCACCTAAATAAATAAGCTATTTATTCTCCTAACTGCACACTCGCAGCATGGAACGCCATTAGACCCGAGGCCAACAAGGACGGGGAGGAAAAAGTGTGGAGCTGACTCAGCGCAGGGTTCAGTCAACGCCGTCTTAAACTCACAGCAATCTCTGATCTCAGTAATGCATCTTATTTAGGCGAAAAAAAGAAGACGTCTTCCCCATTTGAATAGTGCTTTTCTTAAAGCATCTAAGGGATAACAGCAGGTCTTCTTTTGAATTCCGCATTTAAACACGTACCTATAAATGTCCCAGTGTGCGCTAGAGCCCTGCACTGAAGCCCTAGGCCCGCGGGTCGGCCCGGCCCGACGGCCCGAGGGCCTAGGGCTTCGGGCCAACGACTGTGTAATTACCTCGGACACAGACCGGGCGCTTTTATTTTTAATCAAATTCATTAAAAAAAAAAAACTGAAACACTTGAACGCAGCAGCACCTGCCTGCTTCTCACGCACCGTTAGCTCAGTTAAGGTCTGTGTGGTTTATAAATGCGCCTATATAAATGAATTCTCAAACTGCTGATTGAAACATGTGCCCCTATTCTAATATGCCATTTTATGTCCACTTTGATGTCATAAACCGTTTGTTTATTGTCATGAAAACGGCAGCATTCTATTTTTCTGTGAATAAATTCGCTTTGCAGTTAAAAAAATACAGCATTCATTGCAGGTTTTTTTTCTAACTGGAGAGCGCATTTTCAGAGCGGCAGATTCAATTTACAAATGCTATAATAATTGGGGGCTTTTATTTAATCTGCCGCTCTGAAAATGCGCTCTGCAGTTAGAAAATTAGAATGCTGCTTTTTTTTCTAATTGCACAAGAGCGCATTTTCAGAGCAGATTAAATTTACAAATGCATCCAATTAATGTAGTGTTCATAAATTTCATCTGCCGCTCAAAAAATACGCTCTGTTAGAAAAAAAAGCTGCATTGATGCTGTTTTTCTTTCTTTTCTTTTTTTAAATTTTTTTTACTGCAGAACGCTTCCCACAGATAATTAGAATGCTGAGCATTCTATCACGCTAAAACATTATGACAGGCAAAAAAAAGAAAAGAAAAAAAAGTCGGGCTCGGGTCGGGCCAGAGAATCCTGAAAACCTTTTCGGACTGGGTCGGGCTGGGGCTCCACCCCCTCGGGCCAAGCCGGACACGGGCTCAGATTTTAGGCTCGTGCAGGGCTCTAGTGTGCGCAGCAGGGGCGGCGTTAGGCCCGGCTACTTGGGCTCAAGCCCCGAATGTTTTATGAAAAGCCACGGGTCTAAATCGCAGAAGTAACATGCAGTACCAAAGTCCAACAGAGAGGGAGCAGCTGGCAGTAGTTTGTATACAGCCTGCCTGAGCCTCCACCACTGAAGAAGAAGCCCTTCAGCAGCCGGCTTCTTCTACAGTCTCTACCTGAAACGCATGAGTGAAGATGGACATAAGGACGTTTTTAGACCAAAAGTACAACGACAGAACCCCAGCTTTGATGAGACTGGTGCTGACTCAGGTTTGTGAGTCTTATTTGAAAATATTTGTTGTGCTGCTGGTTTGCCTAAAGTTAGCTTACTGTCAGGTAATGTTGTTGGAGAAAGAAAGGGAATATTTACTATCATCTCACACTAAACACTAACAGGAACAATACTCTGCCCTGAAAAAGCTTAATACGTAGCTTCAGATTAAAAATTATGTGGTACAAGACAAATATATATGATGTTGACTAGTGCGTGTCACGTGTGTTAAGCCCCAGATCTTCTTCAGTCCTAAATCCGCCCCTGGTGCGCAGGAAGTCTGGGCCTCTCTGTGTAGGCTGCTGCGACTCGACCCCGGACAAGTGAAGGAAAATGGATGGACTTCATCTCGTTTAAAAACTAAATGAACAGTTTTCTGATTAAAAACAGAAAAGTGGCAAAAATCTCAGATTTTTACTCAATTCTAAATTAGCTGTTGCATAAATCTAAGAGACAAGAATGCAGTGAGCCAGCGTAGGAAGACACCAATAATGCTGTTTTGCATGTTTTCACTATTATTAAGAAAAGGTAAACTAATTATTCAATCAAAAGCACCTCTTGATCCAATAAATCTAAAAGAGAATATTGTCATACATGTTACCGTCAAAAGGAAGACACTTTACCCGTATGGTGAAAAAATAACTTTTGTTTTGCACTTGTATACTTAAACAAACATTTACAACAAGGGAGTTAAACACTTCCTTCAACTGTTTCTAGTAGCTGTCTTGTCGTTCCATAATAACAGCCCCCAGTGATTCAGTAGTGGAGCAAAATATGAGCAATTATTGCAATTTTCAGCAGACACAAAGTCTGATTGACTCAATGGGCTGGAAGCATTTTTAAAGCAGGCCGACGGAAGATCAGCTCTAAACGCTGGCTCACGCATTTCCTCTCTATCCAGCTTTGAAATCAAATCAGTGCCGGACTCGGTCAACCCTGTCGTATTACCGATCTGCTCATACAGAACAGGGCCACTCAAAACCACAGCCAACACTCGGTGACAGCAGAGCGATTTCTTCTAAACGCAGGCTGCTTTTTCCGCATCACCTCACCCAGCTGCATTGTTCAAGGGACGGGGCGTGAAGGCGGGAAAGGAGCAGCAAAGTCGCAGGGACAGGGCTGCTCAAGTTCGTCTCCAAGTTGCTGCACGGCAGCTCAAAGAGTCGTGTTAAATCAGACGAAAAGCAATCGCCCGGGAGCTGAATACTGCAAAACGAGCCAAAAACATAAAGAAAACAAACTTCTTTTAGCAGATTTCTGCTACTATTAACGCTCCTGCCAGAGTCTGGGTGAGAAAAAGAGGATAAACATAATTTTTCCTTCTAGGTTTGATATTTTTCCACAGTTTAAACTTCACTTCCTGGGAGTAATAAGAAAGAAAACAAGTCCATTCTTTAGGGTTGCAGAATAAAGTAGGTCTTTTTGACCCTTTCTGGGGCAGCAGTAGGTCAGGAGGTACAGTTGTCGGAAGGTTGCAGGTTTGATACCAGCTCCCACCAGAAAAGGCTGCTGTTGTGTCCTTGGGCAAGACACTTAACCTGCCTGCTGGTGGTGTTCGGAGGGACCGGTGGCAGCTGTGGCTACATCGTAGCTCATCCCCACCAGCGTGTGAATGGGTGTGTGAATGACTCGTGTTATAAAGTGCCTTGGGGGGGTTCCAGGACTCTAGAAGGAGCTATATCAAATACAGGCCATTTACCACATATCTGTCGCAGTTTAATTGCAATCAAGCAAGCTATCCAAAGTTCATTAACAAATTTTCTGAAACAAGGAGAGGGAATTACCCACAATCCTTTCCTGCCCTGCTGACTCTTTGCCTCAAGGCAAAACTCTCTGGTGGCACAAATCCGCCAATTCTTCAACCCTCGTCACTGTCTCACCCCTAAATCACCTCTAAATGTGCCGACAACCCCATCAGTTTCCTTTCCAGACCTTTTGGCTATGTTTAGCTTTACTGCATGTCCCTGGCAAACTCTGAAGGACTTATCGTGAAAAAGGACGACCATCTCCCTTTCAAAAACAAAATAATACTTCAACTCGAGTAGTAAAGAAAACTCGACGACCTCGTCTTCTGCTGCATCGTGCCGCAGCGTCGCTGCGAACTTGGTCAAACCTCGCCTTGACGACCGTGTGCAGTGATGCCTATTACATATTTAACACTTTTAAATAAATTAAATAGTCCAAACATGAGGAATGTCAAAATGTGCATATCTGCGTTGTACACGGATGAACTCGGATGAGGTTAGTGTGAAAAGTCAAGCAGCAATTCGTGCACCACTACAGTTAAGGAGAGGCAGAGGGAAGAGAAGAGTGGAGCTGAAGCCGCTAAGCTAACACAAACGAGAGTAGTAATGGTAGTAATGTTACTCCAGTGGGAAAAGACGGAAAACCGGGAGAATGTATATCCCTGCTCCCTACGAGGGGAGGCTAAAGGAGGACTCCGTCTCATTCCCCTCTGCGTTGTACTGGCCTCAGTGTAGTGGTGCAGAGGCTGTGGTGAGAGAAGGGGCCAGGGAAGGACTGGATGGAGGGGGCGTGCAGGCTGCACCCCCCCCACCCATCACGGGTAGCCATCATCCTCCAGACTGAGTGCCACGCGCTGCAAACAGCAGATAAAAAGAAGGTTACCACAGCAGGCTGTGGGAGAAAGTGACACTGAGGCACAGAAAGGAGAAAAAGAGTCAAACAAAAGAAGCTTCTCATTTTTTCGCTATTCCTGACAGCCTTCAGCTCTTCCCCTGACCTCCTCCAACTGCCTTCCTTGCCGAGCTGCTCCCACAGCAGGCCAGGAGAGCAGGTTACTTGCTTACGGCTGCAAATGTC